>NW_020799097.1:31568168-31586070 GCF_003259725.1 Athene cunicularia | reverse complement strand
CACCCCCAGGTCCCTCTCTGACTGGCAGCTCTCCAGCCACTCCTCCCCAAGCCTGTAGCGCTGCTGGGGGTTGTTGTGTCCCAAGGGCAGCTCCTGGCATTTGGCCTCATTGAAACTCCTCCAGTTGGGCTCAGCCCATGGCTCCAGTCTGTCCAGGTCTCTCTGCAGAGCCTCCCTGCCCTCGAGCAGATCAACACTCCCACCCAACTTGGGGTCATCTGCAAACTGACTCAATCCCCTTGTCTAGATCATCAATAAAGATGTTAAACAGGAGTGGCCCCAAAACCGAGCCCTGGGGGACACCACTCGTGACCAGCCACCAACCGGGTTTAACTCTGTTCACCACAACTCTTTTGCCCGAGCCATCCAGTCTGTTTTTTACACAGTAAAGTGTGTGCCAATCCAAACCACAATCAGTCTTCGTGTGTGGTGACAGTGTATAGAGCACAATTCATCAGGTGATATGCAACAGATGCACACACACAAAAAAAACTTCAATAAATTTGGTGCTAGTCTACACATGGTTGTTGAAATATCTTGAGAACTGGTATATTCCAAACAGGGCTGCAAAGGCTACCACCTGGAGCCCTTGGTCATTACTGGATGGAAGGTAAGGGAGAAACACATAATGATGTCTCCTTTTTTATTGCTGTAGTCTCAGCAAAGTCCAGTTGTCGGCTTTGAGATTGGTCTTATATTACCACAGTATTACTACACTGGGCTGAGATCATATTGAAATGATCCTCCAAGGGCTACTTGAAATAACCTTCTGGCCATTTTATCTCTGCAGCTTGACATTAGAAGACATTCAGAGAAAAAAGCATGAGCTGCCAAAGTCAGTTACTAACTTAAAATCATTAAATGAGAAGCAAAGTATGTAGACTGATGGGATGTTCTTTGTCAGATGAAATGAGAGAAACCAAACCTGCCACTAGTATAACCTGGCCCAATGCTTGCAAAATCAGTGGAAGTTTTTTGCCTATTCCAATAATCTACTTGGCTCAGTGCCTTGTGGTCTTGCCTCATGGGGCACTAAAAATTGCTACATTTTAAAGGACAGTGATCACATGCAAAAGTGGAAAACACATATTGCTGAAAACACTGTCACCAAATGGTTCAGAAAACAGAACAGGTAAAAAGATATTGATATTGGTTAGTAATAGTTGGTAAATCAAACACACATTAAGATTCAAGGTAATTAAGAGAAGATTTCAGTGGATTAAAATGTTGTCACACGATAATGGTCTCCCACTGACAGATAAATTCTGAGGATATTTGCTTTCTAAATAAGAAGCATTAACCAGTAGCAAAATACTTAAATCATTCATTAGTTTCTGATGTAGTGAGGAATTAAACAATTAAAAAAGAAACAAAAAGATTAATTGATACTGGGATGGTGGAGTAACAGTTACAACAAAGACCAACCTCTTAATTGGAAAATAATGCTTTGTCTGATTGGAACTCAAACCTTGCTCACAGTGATGGCAAGGCAAGATGAGAGCCAGGGACAGAAATAAACCAGTTTGCAACCTTGTGAGAAAATAGAAACCAGCTTAAAACTAACACATATCTAAAGTCTTCTTTCTTTTCTTTCTCTCTTCCTTCCTTTCTTTCCTTTCTTTTTCTTTCTTTCTTTCTTTCTTTCTTTCTTTCTTTCTTTCTTTCTTTCTTTCTTTCTTTCTTTCTTTCTTTCTTTTCTTTCTTTCTTTCTTTCTTTCTTTCTTTCTTTCTTTCTTTCCTTCCTTCCTTCCTTTCTTTCCGTCTGTCTTTCATGGTGCGAGGATTCTTTTTTGCAGTAAATTAAAAAAACTGTATCAGTTTGTCTACACATCCAGCCTTGCTCTTCCTGTTCATGTATGCCATGAGTATGACAGTCATATAAACAAATTACCTAGATCTGACTTATGATTTGTATAGTGTATCCAAGAAATAGTACATGAAATTTTAGATAGGTCTAATTTTAATATCTATAGGACAACGCTTATAGGTATCATATGAATATTTGACAAAAAGCAGACAAATTAAACTAATATTTATAAAGGTACTGAGGTCCCTATCACTTCAGATGCCAAAATGCAGTGCTTCACAGTCTCTGTGTTGCTACTGCCTAATTTAGAAGGCATTTATTTTCGATCAGGATGGTTCTTAAAGCACACTGATTTCTGCCAGAAGGAGTGTACAAATCCCTGTAAGTTCTGATGTTGGCCAGAATTTGAATGGGAGACTTAATGAATTTGAAGTTTGTCTCCCTAACATTTTGGGTTAAGTCTTATAGATTGTATATTGTACTTTCCCAACATCCTAGCAATGCTAGAGAAAAACTGTTATCCTAGTGAAAAGATACCAGTATACAGGAATAACTGCCAGAATTGGCAGAGACTTTGCCTCTCTTCCTCTTTCTATAGAAACTTTTCCTCTGTTGACAATGATAATTACCCAGTGAGGCAAAAAGAAATTTTTAGCTTGATAGTGAGAAGGTAGGGAAGGATAATGACTCTAAACTTGTTAATAGGAAACTTACCCATGAGACCTGGTCTCTAGGCTGTGTTCCATCTAATATTTAAATATTTTACATACAGGGAAACTTCCACGGAAATGAGAAAAGTCCTTCAAAGTACACATCATTAAGCTGTTTGGTCACTCCTTGGTACATGAACATGTGTTTTTTGCTCCTAATTGAGCGAAGGAAGGACATGAATTCATTCTAAACATCCCATCTAAGTACTTTAACTCCTAAACACCATTTAAAAATGGGGGAGGACTGACCTGAACTTGGTGATTATGATTTTCAATCAGGTAGAAGTGCTAAGATTACAACGGTGAGCTGTAAACCTTTCCTCAATGATTTCTCAGTTTTACTGTAGGCATTACCGACTCAGCACAGACAACTGTGCACACCTTTTTACAAGTATCTTAACTTTTTCTACACTTTGAACAGTGGAGTCTAGCTATCTTATATAAGGGCACAGATGGCATTACTTTTTATGGCTTTTCTGATGAAAAACTTCCACATTACTGAGTTAACACCTAAATTCTTACTGTGGATCTGGACCTGAGATAACATAGCTGGCTCAAACACTGCTTTATCCATGTAAAAGATCCAACTGGAATTTTAGACAGCGATTGACTTAATTCAGCCCAAATTAATGTGCATAACATGAGAAAACATATTATATACATGTAATTTCATTTGTCTGTGTATATCTGTTGCTCTAAAATACATAGTCGTTTTTCAGGTTGTTCATAATTATAAATTCTCAACTCTAATGTTGCAGTGCAAGACAGAAGTATTAAAAAGCCATATTTTTAAAAAAGAGTGTAGTAGTTGTAGTTCACTTATGTACAAGTATGTATCTCCATAGAGAAGGCACATGTATACATGGTGTCAAGTAATCGGGCAGAAATGAAGATATAAATGATATTTTATTTTCTTGATAATTCAAATAACTTGTTCTAATATATACACTGTAAGCAGTTTAAAATACACTTTTTAAAACTCTAGAGATATTTCTCCTCTGTCTCCACATACATTCAAGAATAGAACTATGTATAAAGTTCATAATAAAGTTAAGTTCCAAGTCAGCAAAAAATCAAACTCTCTAGAGTCTATTCTTTGTGCTGCTACTACATTAACAATGGTATGCTCATTTAGCATTTAACAGACGATTGTACTTGACATTATGTACAAAAAGCTCTAATCATGAAAGCTTGGGTAATCTAAAACCCATCCCTGACAAGATTTCACTGCTGGAAGTCTAATTTCAAAATGTCAGCCAAGGCTGAGGAGCCATATATTACATGCTCATTAAATGTAATAAAACCATCACAAACTTTTCAAAATTTGCTACAATCTTGCCTGTAACCCTGGAATGAATGTGAGACCATACAAAAATGAAAAAATGTTGCCTTTCATGTTATGTGATATATGAAAATGAGGCTTAATAAGGCTAACTGCTTTTATCTGCTTTATTCATAGTGTATAGCCAAGCTTTATCTTTCTGTGATTTAAGTGATACTTTCCAACTATTTAAGTGACTGGAAATCTATAAGGTCTCTACATCTTTGCAAGTTCACATTTTCTAAATATATGTCTTCACCTCATGGTATGTCATAAGTACATCACAAGGGAAAGAGTATAATGACAAAAAATTTAGAAAGACTCTGAATGTCAACAGCTTTATCAGTGTGACCTCTTCTTTTTAATTTAAATGAAACTTTATGCTGTAGTTAAAAATCCAAACAAATCTGACGTATATATTAAATATCCCATTTTAGAGGTCCTATTTTGTTACAAAATGTGTCTAGAAACCAGTGTTACAAAATAGCCCTCTTCAGATAAGTGCGCAGACTAGTCAACATAAAAAATGGGGCACCTACAGTTAGTCCCTCAATGTGACTGGGAGCAGTGCAGCGCACTGATCCTAAGGCATCCCTGGATGCACTGCTCCATCACTGGGAGCAGCGGGGCTGTAACAGCGCCACACTCCCACCATCTGCTGTGCATAAGCCTTTGTCCAAGGACCAGCCTAACTGCTGCTGAAGGACTGCAGCTGATGTATATTTAGGTAGGCTTGAAAATTCTCTAAACATATGATTACATCCTATTACAATCAACAGCACATTCCTGTTATGGAATTATAATTAATATCAACACTTTCATGCATAAATGCTTGGTATGTTATAATCTTTGTTTAAGAAGGTGTTACTGACAGGCAGTTTGGTTTCACACAGGATCAGAAGGAGGAAACATTTTTTAAAATTTAAATTATCTCAAGACAGCATTTGAATTCCACAGCTGTTGCTTTGTATAAATTAGTCCTGAGTTTTACTTCCTACTAGTTTCAGAAAAGCAGAAGACTCCCAACCACATTTTAACCTGAAGACAGGTAGTACAGAACTTGACAGTGGGAAGTTAGGAATGTATCCCTTCTTCACCCAGAGCCTGGCTCCCAGAGGGAAAAAAATTCACTGTTAGGCATTTTTTGTTAGGAGGTTGGCTCTGTTGCTGTGGGTTAGATGTACTCTCAGAACACAGAAAGGTTAGGCCCTTCAGAGCTGGTACTTGGGGAAATATCTGATTTCCGTATATACATGGGTTTGGAGGCAACTAAGCAGTTCAGCTTCATAGACAAAGTGCGTTTTGCAGCAAGTATGAAATTGTATTATGGGAGTCTTGAGATTTTATATATATATTTATAGATATATATATTCATCTAAAGGTGTCCAGATTTTGTTTCTGAATATCTTGCAAGACTGAAATGTTTGAGTCCTTCCACAAAAGGCAAAACCACAAAGTCACTACAGTTGGCACAGAATTCGTACTGACTTCAGTAAGTCTAGACTACTGCATTTTGAAAGATATTTCACACTTACCATTGGGGGAATAACCCATGGAAATGTGCTTAATGCTTAAAATATAAACAGATTTAAATCCAATAGTCTATGCATCTGTAATATTTTCAACTGCTTTAGATTAAGCCACTACAATGTAATTAAGAGTTGATGACCAGTGTGCTTGCATATTCACAGAATCACAAAATCATTCAGGTTGGAAAAGACCCTTGGGATCATCGAGTCTAACCATCAGCCCTACTCTACAAAGTTCTCCCCGACACCATATCCCCCAACATCTAATCCAGACGACTCTTAAACACAACCAGGGATGGTGACTCCACCACCTCCCTGGGCAGCCTATTCCACTGTCTGACCGCTCTTCGTGAAAATTTTTTTCCTAATGTCCAGTCTGAACCTCCCCTGTTGGAGTTTAAAGCCGTTCCCCCTTGTTCTGTCACTAATCACCTGTGAGAAGAGACCAGCACCAGCCTCTCTACAATGTCCTTTCAGGTAGCTGTAGAGAGTGATGAGGTCTCCCCTCAGCCTTCTCTTCCTCAAACTAAACAATCCGAGCTCCTTCAATCTCTCCTCATAGGATCTGTTCTCCAGGCCCTTCACCAGCTTTGTTGCCCTCCTCTGCACTCGCTCCAGCACCTCGATATCTCTCTCGTATTGAGGTGCCCAAAACTGGACACAACACTCCAGGTGTGGCCTCACCAGTGCAGAGCACAGGGGGAATATCACCTCCCTACTTCTGCTGGTCACACTATGGCTGATACAAGCCAGGATGCCGTTGGCTTTCTTGGCCACCTGGTCACACTGCTGGCTCATGTTCAGCTGTTTGTCCATTAGAAACCCCAGATCTCTCTTCCAGACAGCTCTCCAGCCACACCTCCCCAAGCCTGTAGCCATGCAGGGGGTTGTTGTGGCCCAAGTGCAGGACCTGGCACTTGGCCTTGTTGAAGCTCATCCCGTTGATGTTGGCCCACGGATCCAATCTATCCAAGTCTCTCTGTAGAGCCTCCCCATCTTCATGCAGATCAACACTCCTGCTTAGCTTGGTGTCATCTGTGAACTTACTGATGATACACTCTATGTCCTTATCAAGATCGTCAATAAAGATGTTGAACAGAAATGGTCCCAACACCGAGCCCTGAGGAACACCAGTTGTGACCGGCCACCAGCTGGATTTAGCTCCATTGACCACCACTCTCTGGGACCGTCCATCCAGCCAGTGCTTGACCTAGCAGACTGTTCCCTCATCCAGGCCATGAGCAGCCAGTTTATCTATGAGAATTCTATGGGGAATTGTGTTGAATGCTTTTTGAAAATCTATTTTGAAAATATCCACAGCTTTTCCCTTGTCCAATAGTCAGGATATTAGTATTTTAGTATATTAGTACTTTCAAGAAAAAGGTGAGTTATTAGCATTGTCTTATTAACAAAAGTCTCTGGATAAATGCTAAATATCATCCTAAACCTTCTAGTTAGATTAAGAAATAAATCAATTCTTTCTACCCTAAAGATAGAGAAGGTTTTGAAAATCAGGCTAGGTTCTGTATGGCACATGAACTTTTGCTTATACATGGCAAAATCCGTAGCTGAAGAGCCGCAAAGTTAAAGTTAAATCAGTTTAATATTACATTACAAATCTATACTAATGTTTCTGATCAAATATTAAGTTTTCTGCTGAAATGGAAGAATCTAGAGGCATAAAGAAAGTGGCATAGTCACTCAAGAAAGCACAACCTGTCAGTTCTTTTTGTAGAATGATTGGAACACCCACTGTCCCCTGGGAACCTGTAGGCAAATCAACCCCACTAGCTGTTTAAAAATGTTAACATGGCAGCCTTGTCACTATTGTGATTGCTCACAGAAAAATCTAATAGAAATAGTAATAAATTCAGCTGGATATAATGTCATGACTACTTAACATAAGACATGACTTGACTCTCAGCTCACTGAAAAGCAACTGTATCATTGCACAAAACAAGATCCAATTCAAGCTGCTTGCTCATGGACCCATAACACGTTCACAGCTTCTTATTGCCATAAAAGCTGCTGATACTTCCTTCTTACAAACTAAAATGCCACGAATGTGAGACAAGTGATACAGGAAATCACATGATGCGTAGAACCAGATGTCAAATATGCAGAAAAATATCCAATGTGTTTTTACAGTAAAGACTTCAGCTACCACTCTCAACCTCATTAAAAGGCTAAACATTATTTTGAACTCTGAAATATTTCTGAAGTAAGGAAGGCTTATTGTTAATTGAATTGTTCAAATCAATAAATATTAATTTACCTCAAATGAGACTAAAGGAATATATAAATGGTACTACGTACTGATATTTATTAGAATATTGTAATATAAAAAAGAAAAAAAAAAAAGGATATGTTTTTGGTTTTCAAAAGAGTATTTTTCAAACATATCTTCAAAGAAAACATCAAAACTAGCATATTACCTTTTCTTTCAGAAGCTTACGCTGTGGGTTCCTCATGCCTTTGTGTTTAGATATTTTCGTTAATTTCTTTATGTATCTACCACACTGCCTTTGTTTTCATCATTTGCTCATATTGCAAATGCATCAACAAGACATTGCACTTTGACATCAGGATTCTCGTTGATTTAATCACTAATTGACTGTATGGTCTCATGCATACTTGTAGATCATATCATAATAAAGGGAGTTGTGTATTTGAAAGTAAAAATTAATATATATGACTGGTTCCTATTTGGAAAATCCTGCACTTATCAGTATATGCACATAGGCACGTATACATACTCTCATACATACATGCACAAAGAAATATTCTATAGGAGTTTCTGGAGTTCAGCATGTATTCCAAACTGCTCTGGAATTGCGTATTTTCAAGAGATGCACTGAATATTCTCTAAGAATCTAAACTAAAGATTTTTTTTTTTTTTTTAAGAATAATTCAAATACAGAACACTTACTATTTTGAATGAAATATACAGGACTTTTCCATAAGGGTGTTAAGTATGTGAAACTTGAATTATTGTTCAGAAACAATGATTTAAAAACTAACTGGTACACAGAGCTGGGTGATAACAGTCACTTCAGATTTTTTACAATGCCACAATCACTACAACAAAAGGCCTGTCTTAAAGCGAAGTGTTGCACAGGTCCCAGAGCTTTGGTGGGGCTCTGAAGAATTCACTTCAGAATTAGGGTCTAATTCAGTTGCAGGCACTATCATCTATCAAATTCTGTTTATTAAATATTCTGTTACTACAGCTGTGTGACAAATGGTTAGATCTTTTAATCTGAAATACACTCAGTGTCTTGAAAACTGTCTCATCAGAAGAGGTGGCTTAAAAAAAGAGATTGGCAAAGAAGGGCATCCCACAAGTAAAGAGGTTAGTATTATGACAAATATAAATTTTGCTTCTGTGCTGGATCTGCCACAATTAGTCTTTCATGACATTATCTAAAAGTATATCAAATGTATGGTATGTTGGTATTTTGGCAGGCATAGTCAATATAAAATGGTGTTCCTTGGATAAGTCCTATGTGAAACACATTAGTCCTGTTCCAGCAGTATCTGTGAAACTACTTGGGCCTTTCTCCACTCTGGTGCCAACACATACTGCTGAATAAAAATCCATAATTTCCAAAGCACTGCAGGGTTTTAAGCTTAATTTCAAAGCGCTGCAGGATTTTATGCTGCACAGCCCCCATTACAATCTGGGGGCATTGTGCAGCTTAGAAAGCACTGTACGGAAAATCTACCCCTAAATGAGAGTTGGGAAGGAATGAATCCCCTATTTGGAATTAAAGAAACCAAACAAAAAGGGCCCATTCTTTTACTCTTTGACAAGCAGCTAGAAGAAAAGAAGAAAGAAATATTTGCTACTATCTTTGAGCTATTTTGTGCTGAGCACTTGATACAAAGCAATTGTAAACTAACTGCTTAACCAGGCAGCAAAGGGTTTATGGCCTGTTTGCATTTCGAAAGGAATACAGAGGAGGTGAATTAGACTTCAGGCTTGATTTTCACCATTTATCTTTATCTAGTGACTCATACCTATGTGCGATGATTGTGATGGTTTTCAAGTAGTTCTGCTGTTACACTATACCTGACATTTTATATGGGGTTACTGGCTACAGGTGCAAGCTGACTGACAACCCAGCCGCTTTTTAATTTTCATCACCCAGCCCATAGTTTAACATGGATTTTAAAAGGTAGATTTTAGTAAACATGGATATAGTGCTAGATACAGAGAAGTAACATGGTGTTCTGAATATCAATCTAATGTTCTCAATCTCTGACAGCACAGAGATAAAAAAAGGCCTAAGATCAGCCTGGAAGGTGGGTGTGTAATAAACAATCTGTTTATTTATTTACTGAGTTCAATTTTCTCTGTTTAAAATGTTTAATTCTTTTGATGGATTAAAACCCCCCTATTTTATAAAGGTAGATTTGATTTTTAAAAGCTAGTATTAGTCAAAAATTAATCAAAACCCACCTGGCCTACTTTAAAAGATAACAGAATAGATTGAGACATGAGTATAGCATGGGAGATAGTGACGTTCAGTTTGCTAAAGAGAAAAAAAAAGCCACACAGTGTGATTTCCTATAATAGCATAAAGCCACACAGGAACAGGGCAATCATATGACAGAATGGATGCTTTTGTGAAGGGACTTCAGAACAAGCCTTTAGATCCTTGGGCTCCCTTGCACTTATGCATGAGGCAGTTTCTCAGTCCTACTCTGTGCTGTGGGGCTGTCAGAGTGTCAATGATCACTGTCTGGTCTAGGATATAACCCCCCCAACTAGGGCTACTGAATTTTGAGTGCAAGCCTTTTTAATAATAATACCACAATATGTGAAAATACTACATACAGCACCATTGCATAGTATAATTCTATAATAAATATATAGTAATATAGTTTCAGCTCCCCACTGTCTTTTAAACTGTAGTTCAATAACAAAAAGAAAACAAAACCATTTGTTTTTGAGAAGCACAGCAATGGAGAACTGCTTGCACACTGTGTAGGTCTCAGTAGTATATGATGAGTCTCACTGAGCTATCACATCTCATACCAAGCCTTCCCTTTATTTGTCATTTTTCTATCTATGGGGCAGAGCTACAGCATTCAATTGTTATAACCGAGCTTGTGTACTGAGTTTGCATGGCCAGGTTTTGGTAGTAGTGGGGCTACAGGAGTGGCTTCTGTGAGAAACTGCTAGAAGCTGCTCCCATGTCCAACTGAGACAATGCCAGCCGGCTCCGAGGTGAACCCACCGCTGGCCAGGGCTGAGCCCATCAGTGATGGTGGTAGCATGTCTGTGATAACGTACTTAAGAAGGGGAAGAAAAACCTGCTGCAGAAGAGACAAGTGAGACTATGTGAGAGCAACAGCCCTGCAGACCCCGAGGTGAGTGCAGGAGGAGGGGCAGGAGGTGCTGCAGGCACCGGGGCAGAGGTTCCCCTGCAGGCCGTGGTGCAGCCCATGGTGAGGCAGCTGTGCCCTGCGCCCCTGGGGGGTAATGGGGGGGCAGAGACCCACCTGCAGCCCGGGGAGGACCCCACGCTGGAGCAGGGGGATGCCCCAAGGAGGCTGTGACCCCGTGGGAAGCCCACGTTGGAGGAGGCTCCTGGCAGGACCTGTGGCCCCATGGAGAGAGGAGCCCACGCTGGAGCAGCTTTGCTGGCAGAAATTATGACCCCATGGGGGACCCACGCTGTAGCAGTTATGAAGAACTGCAGACTGTGGGAATGAATCATGTTAGAGAAGCTTGTGGAATACTGTCTCACATGGGAGGGATGCCACCCTGAAGCAGGGGAAGAGTGTGAGGAGTCCTCCCCCTGAGGAGGAAGGAATGGCAAACAGGTGATGAACTGACCGCAACCCCCATTCCCTGTCTGCCTGCAATGCTGAGTGGGGAGGAGGTAGAGAATTTGGGAGTGAAGTTGACCCCAGGAAGAAGGGAGGGGTGAGAGGAAGGTGTTTTAAGATTTGGTTTTATTTCGTATTATTCTAGTCTGATTTGATTGGTAACAAATTCAACTAATTTCCCCAAATCAAGTCTGTTTTGTCAGTGACGGTAACTGATGAATGATCTCTCCCTGTCCTTATCTTGACCCACAAGACGTTTGTTACATGTTGTCTCCCCTGTCCAGTTGAGGAGGGGAGTGATAGATTGGCTCTGGTGGGCACCTGGCATCCAACCATGGTCAACCCACAACAGCTTGAAAAGTTTAACTTATCCTCCCTGAGAAAGGGATTTTGATAGTTTGAAGGCAACAGCAGAAGAGATCATAGCCATTACTATGAAGAGATTATCTGTTGAGAAAGTTGACAGTCAAGGCAAAGGAGAACTTCATCAGAGTGAAAAAGTGGACAAGAAGTGTAGAGGGACAAAGTAAGGAGGAAGATCCCTGCTTCTCAGGAAAAGACAGAGAGTCAGAAGAGAGGGTGAAAAAATTAGAATAGAGAGGATCTTTCCTTCTTCTAAAATGTAAATCCTTGAGGAAGTTGTTTCTGCCAGAATTCAAGTTGGAGCATTGGACAAACCCTCCTATAGTCCAGGGACATGATGGGTTCCTCTGTAAGAAATGATCTAGAAACAAAACCCACGCAACTGGCCAGAGCCACTGAAGATTTCAATACTATAGTTGGATGCTGCCTCTCTTTCCTATGAGTTCCAGTGCCTTGTCATCACCAGAAAGTTGTTTACCAGTGAAATTCAAATGCTGAAGAAAACCTATATGATCAGAAAACAAGCCATCTTCTCTCTTTGAAAATGGAGAAGACCCATGTAGAAGTCCGTGAATTCCCAAATGTTGTCTTTTATCATAATGCTGGATGAGAAAGAAACAAGGAAACAATATCAGGGAAGTCAAACAAATGGAACGGTGAGGAAAGCCAGAACAGAACTAGATTACAAATCATAAAAACAAGGGAAACAATAAATGAAGAAAGAAGATAAAAGAAATGAAGGGAACAAAAGAAAAAGAAAGGGGAACTGATGAAAGAAGTGACTGTGCAATGATCCTTTAACTTTCTTAATCGTTAATTTGAAAACATTGTTTTTTTCACATGAAGGCCTGAAGAGAAAACCTCCACTCACTATGAACACTTCTTGCAAGAAGGAGATAGGAATAGAAAATGCAGCCATCAGGACTAGGACCTTTCCCTCTTCATGCCACACAGCAAGGGCTGTGTAAAGTGGTTCTTGGCTCCTACCTAAAGACAGCCTGTCTGGAAGACTCTCCCTCTCTCCTCCTTTCTGACAGTCAGTGACAGACATCATGCCTATGGAGCTCAAGAAGTACTTTACTCCCACCCAAGAAGTGACCTGCATTTTTCACACTAATTACGGAGTGAAATAATTTTACTGTGATCCTCTTCTCTGCAAAGCCAGCAGTACCACAGCTTTGTTTTCACAAGGAGGATATTCCCTTGGACCAAGAGTTGGTGTTCAAGAGGAAAAGAATGGGTAGCTGTCTTGTCTACTGAACATGTTGGTCTGCTGTTCTACACTCAAACTTTCTATGGCCTGGAAGGCACTGCATCAAATTAAATACAGAATAACTGTGTTGTGAGTAAAACATTATCTTAGTTTTTAGCATTTTTTTCTTCCTAATTAGAAATCATTAGCATATATAAGCATTCTTTTGCCAAAATGCTTTGAGCTCTGTTCCAATTTAGATTTGGTTATTTTGAAAGGTAAATAAACATAAAAATATTAAGCAAAATTCAAAGTTGCACATAAAGCTCAAAGAAATATAGATGTTTACCATAAAGCTTCAGAATGAAAGCAAATGCTACTGTATTGTTTTCAGTGTGTGTGACTTCAAATTGTTCCTAAGTAACATAATTATCATTGACTGAGCCTGGGCATTTTATTATATAGAAATTATGACTTATTAAATAATGCATTAGTAGTGTTTTAAAGGAAATAAAATCTGTTCAGTTATTTTAAACCATTAACCGCATGACTAACCACATGATTAACGCCTGGCTCTACGTCTCACTGAGTATCAGATTAAACTTTAATGTATATGGGATGCAAACAGTTCCCATGTAAAACAATATGTACTAAGAGACTATCTGCAGAAAAAAAAAAAAAATCTCAGTGGGAGGAGGTGGATTTTTATCTGGCACAGAGCTATCTTTGTGGAATGCACTAAAATCAGTGAACATCTAAGCAGAGCAGGGAGTATTTTAGGGAAAGAAAGAAAGGTGCTCCACTCATTCTGAACACATGCGTGGCCTTCTATCTTGTAACCTCTAACTCTTAACATGTAAATTCTTGAGGAAGTTGTTTCTGTCAGGATTCAGGTTGGAGCATTGGACAAACCCTCCTATAGTTCAGGGACGTGACGGGTTCCTCTGTAAGAAATGATCTAGAAACAAAACCCACGCAACTGGCCAGAGCCACTGAAGATTTCAATACTATAGTTGGATGCTGCCTCTCTTTTATGAGTTCCAGTGCCTTGTCATCACCAGAAAGTTGTTTACCAGTGAAATTCAAATGCTGAAGAAAACCCACATGATCAGAAAGAAAAGCTTGTATCCTGTGAGCTGTCTTCTCTCTTTGAAAATGGAGAAGACCTGTGTAGAAGTCCCTGAATTCCCAAATATTATTTGTACCCATCTGTGTATGGAGTAGAAGTTGTGATTCACTGATATACCAGCTTTTGAGGCCTACATATTTAACTGCTATAACCTGTTCAACATGTGAAGTGCTCAGTGGGTGACACTTCCAAATCAGAAGTTTCTGCTAATGCAAAAAATAAATTAATACTTTGGTTCCACTTGTCTGTGATTGTAATCAATAAGAGCAGAGTTTGTCCCCTTCACAGTACTACTGCTTCTAGTACAGCTCCTCCCTGTAGGATCTACTACCCTCGCTTGTGTTGCTGGGTGGAAAGAGAGCATATTTTTTGCTCCATACTACTGGACAGAGTTTCACACTCTGACTTCTTCATAGCATCCACTGCTTCTGTGTATCAATTAACATTTGTAGTGTTAAAATGCTCAGAAATGAAGGCTGAACAGTCTTACTACCACTGAAAGTGTCCTCACCTCTGTCCCTCTCTCCATGCTTCTATATGACAGCTGAGAGATCTCGATGTTGACATTGAGAACAGAGTGCAAGGTTGATACATTTACTCAAGGTTTTTCCTAAGGGGGGGGCAAGTAGGAATAAGTTGAGGCTCTGACTGGAGGGAGAAATAAAATAAAAATGTTTATATCTGTTAATAAATCAAATTGAAAATTTGTTGATGTTGGAAATACTCCCAGAGCCTTAATGATAGGTTTATTTTTATCAACAACAACAATAATTAATAATTAATGCTACATGTCTCTCAGACGCATCTTGGCAACTAAAATTAGCAAGTATAAAATGTTACATTTTAAATACTATACTTAGCATGATGTCTCCTCCTACAAAATCTCCCAGACTACATCCATGTCCATCACGCCCTGGATGACAAGATAATAGCCAAATTACCTTTGGAAAGTTTATATCTGTATTCTCTCTGGTCCTCTGCTGGAAATTCTCTTAGTGGATGCTCTGTGACCTGCACAGATCAGATAATTTGCCTGCAGAGCCAACCACTGAAATCAGTGCAATCCTCTGTACACACAGAAGTGCCTCTAAACCAATTGTGCTGACAGGTTTAGATCATTGTAGGAAAGCAATCTACCCTTCCAGATGCCAGAAGGCACAAGATTTTTAAAATTTTAGTTTTTTAACTGTATTTAGAAACTGGGTAATGTTTTATTAAAGATCTATTTCTATATTTTAGAAGCTGCTGAAAACAAAAGCCTCTAGTAAACCATGGTGAGAGATCCAGACTGTCACAGGGCAGTATTGTGATTATGAGCCTAACAAGTCTGGAGAAGAAATAAGCTAGTGACTGCACTGAAAGGCTACTTGTTTTGTGCATTCATGATAATCCAGTTTTTATTCCCTTTTCTTCAACACCACTTATACAAATTCCTTCCAGAAGTTTAAGGTTTCACAGTGCACTAGCAGATTTCTGCTCACCAGTTTCTAGGGGAGACAAGTGAATCCATGTGACCCAAACCTGTCCTTCTAGCTGACGCATGATGACAGGTTTAAATATAGAGAACAGAAGGACTATGACCTGAGATTAGCAAAGCCTGTATGAATTCTTACTATTTAACTAATACAGTGTAATACTGAGAGATACCAAGGTTCAGTTGTTCTGGGTGCAGTATACAAATATCCTGAACTCCTGCAAAGTGCTGCTTTGACAATGAAACCTCAAAGTGCTTTCTTTGGCTCTACTCTGCTTACCATACCTTTTCACTGAAGTATTGAAACCGAGACCTCCAGGGGTTCAAACACACAATCAAGTTATCACGGCATAACAAGTGTCAGCTGAGCTGTATCAATAACTGTGTGCATGCTCCTAGCCATGGCAACTGCAAGGCAACACAATTTGGCTTAGTTCTGATTCATTTCAGGCTTTGCATTTGCTACTGGCAAAATGCGCGCACAGGGATTAATGCCACAACTTGAAGTTTTGAAAGCTTCCTATCTGAAATTGACAGACAATTTCCTACATTAAAAAAAAAAACCCAAAAACCACCATGTTTGATTGTTTAATGACTAATATTTAACTATGGCAGATATGTTCTTTAGGTATTCATGGAATGCGATTAAGACTTCTCAGGAAGGTTTAAAAATCTGACCAGAATATATTTTTACTGATGTTAGATACTATTGATTAATCTTCTTTACAAAAGGAAGAATTCTTTAGAAATTAATGGGAACAGACACTTGTTCAGGTTTAAACCATTACAAATTTGTTTCTAGAGCAATTTTATGGGATGAGTTCATGAATAGCTACAACAGACAGAGTCCACCAGCAGTTCTTGTCCATCATTCATAGTCTTGATACTGAGGTCTAACTATGATTCCTAACAAAACCATTTTTCTTCCATTGTAGTACAGCTGCAATGCCTTGTGGGATCATTCAGTTCAGTGAAATGTTATTACAATTCTGTATTTACTTTAAAAGATAAGCAGTGCCAAAAATTAAGGGTTTATAACAATAATTAAATTGCTAACACTCAAGCCTGAATTCTGATTGACTTGACATAAGAGGATATGCGGTAAAAAAAAGAGACTTGAAAGACCTCTTATTTTTAAGAAGTGTAAAATCTCAATGCAAATAACAACAGCTTTACAATTAATCCCATCTTTTTAAAATCCAAGTTTCAATAGCTGTAGGTTCTGACACATTGGGCTTTGTTGTCCTGTATGGCTCAGCTAAGCTTGTTAAGGAAGCCATTCTCATTCTAAGCCTTCACCTAACTTTAAGTGGTATTTAAAGAATAATAAATCTATTTAGATTTCCTAGCTTAAAGAAATTTTTTAGCAAATATGGGATAGGTTGAAGATGTGACTTTTTATGAAATGAAGAGCATAGAGCACAAATTATATGCCATGCTACTAATTAGAGACAGATATATAATCACTTACTAATGGAACAACATTTTGTGCCAACCTTATTCATACTTCCTTCCAACTGCTGGACTCCTTGTGCCAGATATATTTCAGTTTTCTTCAGAAGAGAGAGATACTAACATGTTTTCCATCCTGTTTTTAAACCCAGAAGTCTAGTGCATACTGAACTTTCTTGACATTTCAGAAATTCTATCAGTTTTAACAGCTTGAGGCCTTTTTATTACAAACATGTACATTTCCCTGCAGGGTTCTGGAAATCTCACAATTACATTCATTAAAAATGTCCATGATTATAGCCAAATGCATGCTTCGTAAATTTACCTTTACAGTTTTCTTTCAATAATTATTCTGAGCATAATTTTCTATTAAATTCCACAAAATACCTACTTATTCATTCAAAATGTCAGTTTTATATAAATTTTGACAAAACCATCAAAAGAGAAAAATACTAGAACGCAGTTACTGTCAAATTTTTCAGTACCGCATTTGATGTCTATGGTGTGACTCAACATAATAAGCATGTAAGTCTATGAAAACAAATATGAAAAGGTCATGTTTCAGCAGTGGTATAAAATTGCAGGCACTACAAGCATTTTACACTAGGACTAAGAGGATCTCTGAATACATAATTTTGGGTCCCTAACCATACCTAGGAGTCCCTTTATTTGACAAGATGAGCATCCCTTTCACAACAAAGTCCTGCTGTGATCCATAGCATCTAACAACATTGTTCTTTCTCATGATGCAATTAATATGCTCAGGCCACACTTAGTGAATGCTGACTCCAATGAGTTCAGCACACAGTGACCACAGTTTCTTTCTCAGAAAGAAAAAGCATGAAAGGTCAGAATTTGTGTGATCATCTTTGGCATTCCATCTGATTTTTGGTCTCAGTCTAGAATGGCAATTCACAACCTGCTTGTCTCACTTCCCATAACACTTCACTTACCATCACTTTGTAGAAGAGGTAAGTGGAAAAGGGAAGGAAACTCAATGATTTTGTGTTTGAAACCTGGCTGCTTGTAGCCAGGCGATCAAGATTCACGGAGGGAGGGAGGGAGGGAGGGAGGGAAAGAAGGAAGG
>NW_020799097.1:31556968-31568118 GCF_003259725.1 Athene cunicularia | reverse complement strand
GGTCAATTCCCACCTCCCCTCCTGCTCCTGTGCCTGATCGAGTATCAGCACATTTTCCTCTGTTAATCCTTGCATATAGGGAAACTAACTTGAGATCCCCTCTTTTCACACCTTACTAATTTTTTTTTATTTTATTTTTTTTTTTTCCTCCAAAGGCAGACAAATATAAAATGAATAAACAGGTTCTGGACATAGGTACTGGAACCCAGACCTTAATCTCAGCACCTGAAAACAATTACCATTTCATAGGAAGTTTATTTTGGCCATGACTTAAAATCAATCACAAATTAAATAATCTAATAAGGTACAGGGTAGGTTAAACTCACAATTGCCCAGGGCAGAGCCTCTTGTACTTCTGGAGTGGCAGGTTTTGGCTGCTGTTCAAACAGCATCCTGGACTAGTTTCATTGAATCTAACAAAACATGATTCACTTCTTTGTATTATTATTTTTTTTTAGTTTCAGTTGCTGCAAAAGCAAGAGGGATTCCAGCATAAAAAATGAACCGCTTCACTAGCAAGCTCTGTTTTCAGAACTGAGTGTGCTTCAACCAAAGTAATAAACACAAACCCCATGATTCACAGAATCACAGAATCATCTAGGTTGGAAAGGACCTTGAAGATCATCCAGTCCAACTGCTAACCTAGAACTGTTAACTACACCATACCCCTCAGTGCTATGTCAACCCGACTCTTAAACACCTCAGGGGTGGGGACTCCCTGGGAAGCCCATTCCAATGCCTAACAACCTGTTCTGTAAAGAAATGCTTCCTAATATCCAGTCTAAACCTTCCCTGGTGCAACTTGAGGCCATTAACTCTTGTCCTATCACTTGTTACTTGGTTAAAGAGACTCATCCCCAGCTCTCTGCAGCCTCCTTTCAGGGAGCTGTAGAGGGCGATGAGGTCTCCCCTCAGCCTCCTCTTCTCCAGACTAAACAGCCCCAGTTCCCTCAGCCGCTTCTCGTACGACCTGTGCTCCAGACCCTGCACCAGCTTCGTTGCCCTTCTCTGGACACACTCGAGTCATTCAATGTCCTTTTTGGAGTGAGGGGCCCAAAACTGAACACAGGAATCGAGGTGCGGCCTCCCCAGTGCCGAGTACAGGGGTCAGATCCCTTCCCTGTCCCTGCTGGCCACGCTATTGCTGATTCATTTTCATACTGATTCTTCAACCACCTCTGAGCCTGTTTCTCCCAACTTCTATGTGACACTATTTCTAAAACTTTAAAGTAAAAGTAAACATAGAGCTAGAGAGTACTTTTATGAAAAGGATCACAGGACTGAGCCCCATAGCTTTTTCAGTATAAAGTATGTGGTGTTAAGTAAGGAAAGAATACCCATTTTACAGATTGTGATCAGATCAATCTGAGAATCAGACCAATCTAACAGTCCATTATAGAACACTCTTACTGACTTGACTGCAAGTTATAGAGCCCTAAAAGCTCTGACCTAGGAGAATACAAGGAAAAAAAATGTAAAACTGCAGAAATGAACTTCATAGTGCATGTCAAGGTTAAACTGTACCATATGTTTCTGAAAATATGCAGACACAACAGGGAGTTGTAGGGAAGTATAAATAAAATTCAGTACAATAGGTAGATAATATTTTGCACCAAATTTACACTACTGTATCTTAAAGGATAGTGTTTTAGAGGTTGTGTTTACTAACATGTTTCATTTTGTTATACAGGAAGAGTAATGATGTAATAATTACCATAGTAGGACATAAGATTTACACTGTGTTTATCTCAGAGTTGTATTTTTTCATGCATTATTTTACCAGATAGCACTATAAAAAAATAACTTAGCGTGTTTCTGTATTTCTTTTGGTTTATGTGACAAATGGATTCTATGTCTACATTCTTAGAAATGGTAATCCACATAGGAGAATCCATGTAGGAAATTCAAGTTTCATATGCAAATGGAAATGACCAAGTAGCTGAATGCTGATTTTTGGTGTTGCTGTTATTATCACTATCACTTAAACTGCTTTGTCTTGTGAAGTCTATTCCTATTGTATCTTAATTTAAAAATCCTTTTTACTATTGTCACTTTTTTGTCACTTTTTAAAAACTAAGTTTATGTAAATGAAAGACATGAACATTGAACTGCTTGTAGGTTGATCTACTTCCCATTGACTGCTTTTCTATTTCCACTGAAATTCAACAAATAAGCAAAAGACAAGTAGAAAAAAGGTGTGAAGCCCAAAATAGCTGCTTGAGTCATCAACAGATTGTCTGAGATGATTCAAACAGGTGTTTGTGAGAGAATGAGTTATTTTTCTCAGGGCTATGGGGGTGAATTTTAGAAGAGAAAAAAACTACTGTAAACAGATCCTGAAGAGCAAGGAGGAAAAAAACCCACCATTTTGGGAAGAGTAGGACAGCAGAGGGTTACCTCGGGGAAGTCTGAGCTATGTTTTTTCTTGTGCTAAGGCAGGACAGCAGAGGCACACATGCCAGCAGGAAACCCAGCACCACAACCAGTGAGGAGGGAATAGACTACACCCGTGCAACATTCCTCAGCACATGGGTGCAATGTGTGGTGGCTTGAGTGGGTGGGAGAAGACCCTCACCAGCTGAAACACACTAGATCTGGCACTAGTGTGAGTCATGGGTCAGAAACAGTCTAAGTCTCACAGGTAAACCTTGGTAAATATTGGATTTCCAAGCCAACATAACTTTTGCTTTTCAAAATAAAGGTCATTAAATTGAACTCCACAAAGTTTCTCACAATATTCTTGCAACCAAGCTAGGAGGTCACAGCTGGATGAATGGACAAGATGGATTAAAAAACTAGTTGGAAAGGCATGGCTTCCATCCAGAAAGACCTAGACATGTTGGAGGGATGGGGAGTGAGCCGAATATGAGTCACCAGTCTCCCTTGGCAATACAGACAGTTGATAGCATCTGGGGCTGCATCAAGAGAAGCACAGCCAGTACGCTGAAGGATGGATTGTCCTCCTCTGCTCAGCACTTATCAGACCATATCTAGAATACTGTGTCCAATACAATTGGGTTGCCCAGTACAATTGGGTTGCCCAGTACAAGGAAGACTTGATAAACCAGAGTGAGTCCAGCAGAGGCCACCAACATGCTTGGGAGGCTAAGGAAGGTGGGCTTGTTTAGCTTGGAGAAGACATAGCTTCAGGGCATCTAACAGAAGCCTGTAATTGAGAAGATGAAGCCAGGCTCTTCACAGTGATGTGTGGTGAGATGACAAGGGACAATGAGCATAAATTGAAACAAGAGGAGGTCCAGACCAGGTATGTGGGAAAACATTCTAACCATGAGGACAGACAAGCAGTGGATCAAGTTTCCCAAGGAAGCTGTGCCGTTTCCACACCTGGAGGTTTTCAAGACTTGACTATATAAAGCTAAGCAACCCATTCTGACCTTACAGCTGACCCTGACTTGAGAACGGGGTTGGACCAGATGATCTTCCAACCTGAACAATTCAGTGATTCTAAAATAATTCACAGAGCTCTTAAAAGGTTCTGGGGTTTGGAGGCAGAGAACACACGCTGATAATATCTACCCAATTTCTTCCCTGTAACTTGCTTACAATCAAAATGTCTGTTTTGTTTAGAAATAGCAAACTGAATGATAAAGTTGATGCATTTTGAGAAACAGAGTGGCAAGCACTTTGGAGAAGAGTGTTACCTTCTCCTCTGAGGCAGGTAACAGTAGCATGAATGACAATGTTTACTGATTTTGGGTAAGAAAGATCTGCTCCCAGAGGTTCTCCTGAGAATCTAAAAGCAGGTAGTTCATTCAGCTAATATTAACAGGTTTTGTCAGAATTTGGCATGGTAAAACAGTTGCTTAAACAGACCTACTCCTGTAATAGTTATGCAGTTAAGTGGGCTCTTCTCCTGTTAATTGTTTCTAAATTCCTGAAAAGACAGCAGGCAGATGTGCGTGGTGCAGTGCACTCTGGTTGCTGACCTATTTATGGGTGTGTTTCTGTGAGGGACACAAACTCTGTGGCTCAGCTGCTCGAAAAGCTGTTACACAAAGATGACAATCACCAGAGAAAGTGTTAATTTGGAAGTTGGGTACTGGCAAAAATGGAAGGACATATTTTCACGGGCTTCAGCTGCTTAAATGGGGGGTATTCCTCTGAAGTTCTCCAAGCAAGACCTGAAATACAGAGTGCTACTGCCTGACATACTAAATTCCCTACTCCCTCATTGATTTTCTAACACAACCTTAATGCTGTGTTAGCATCATTTCTCTGTTCATTCCATCTGCTCTTAGGTCTCCCCCGCTGTTTCCTAGGAGATATATTGCCCTGATGCCTGCATCTGTAAGGCATGGCAGATATGGGGCAAGAACCACATGGTTAGAGGCAGCATTAGTACCACCTGAACATTTGCAGGGTTCTCAGGGGATTGTGCCACCCACTGTTTCTCAAAACCGGAGAGAGCTCTAGTTACACAGTCAGCTGCTTCAGAGTGCCATGGGAATGGGATTCTGTGGCTTCTCAACTCCTTTCCACTTCTATTTGCTTCTTTCTGCCTAGAACCTCTATTTAAAAGAAAAAGGCTAAAGTGGGGTTACTTTTGTACAGTTGGCCTATTTAAGAAACATTCCAACCTTATTATCTACAAAAATTTATGGGATTTTTGATTTTTTACAGTGCATTTATCAAAACTACTGGTTGTTTATATTATGCTCTTTAGGCGTTCAGGACATGCCTTTTCCATATCCTTTCAGGTATGATCTAAAAGACAAATTCCAAAATGTAGTAGTAAGCATAATAAACTGAACATTGCAATTAAACAGGGATGACACAGAGTATCAGGGTTGCTAAATCTTGCCTTGTGCCTTAACATCTTCCTTGTTCTTTCCTTGGCAGGCACACATAAAACTGACTATAGCTAACAAAATGTACAGAATGACATTTCTAAAAATATGACTGCTTCTCACAAGTGACCCCAGCTCCAGCAATGAACTCTTAAGTACGCTTGGAAACAGATAATATAGAAAATAACCCACTTTTGCCAATATGTATAATGAATTCTATGGTTTAAATTGTATTAATAGTTTTTTTTCTTCACAAGAAAAATAGGTAAATAAGAATTGTTTACATCAAACAGCTTATGTGTTTTTATTTAGGCAGAACTATGAAAAAAATAAGGCTTTTCTGGATGTATGCAAAAGAAAAGGGAATTTATGAAAAGCCCACATAATATTAATCAATAACTTATTGGGGATAGAGAATGTCTTCATAAAATGGGATCAGAAGCTTAGTAAAGATTTATAGTTTAAACAATAAATGTCCACATATAGAAGAAATACAATCATTTTTCTTGATGGCAAGAAGAACATTATGAAACATAACACAGCAAGAGTTACATTACAGTGAAACCTACAAATCACTGATGGATATTTCCTCAAACAAAACTGTCAGTCTCTTTGAAGTAAATATGTAATGCTTTTGTAGGTGTCAGGGACATCTCATTTGTGAAATAACAGATATGTGAGCAGTTAATTTATATATGAAAAGTGTTACCCTTCCTTAATTCAAGAGATTTAATTTCAATGTTACAACTAAATTCAGCTGTTAAAAGGCTATCTCCAGTGTATCAATTCCATACCCTCAAATTTAAATACAAATGATGTGGCTAACATTTAACACTGAAAAGAAAACAACAGACAGAAAGAAATACCAAAGTAAGTTAATATGCTTCTCATGTCTAGTATAACACCAACTATCTTTAAACAAAACACATAATTAATTTCATAATATTCTTGCAAATTCAGCCTTCAGTGACCTGTATTTCAAAACAGAATCTGACAAAACAGAAATCTCTTACACAGTCTGAAACATTAAGAAGGCTTTGAATAAAGTTCTTCATTTTGAAAGCTTTGGGAAACATACTGAAAAGAGCAGAACATTTCTCAGCTGTGTCCTTCAATAAAATGCACAACACGTTTGGCTAAGAAGGAATAAAGAAGCAAAGCTTTTCTGTTGACAAAAGGCTTTTTTGCTATCCCAATCCAAATCTTCCAAGTGAAACCATACTCCTCTCCATGCCTCCCATCATGAACTATTCTAAAACAAGCTAAAAAGCCCCATGACCTAGACCTCTGGTCTAATGTTGATATCCTCAAGTTATGGAAACTGCAGAAAAAAAAGTTTTTTAACAGGGAATATTAGAAATGGAAAATCTATGGTAGCTTGAAAGAATTTAAACTACTTCTACATGTCCATTGTAAATATTTCGTCCATTTCTGCCTGTGGGAAATACCCTGATCTTTTTTATCAAAAAAAGGCAGAACTTAGTTGAACCAAAGGGAGTGCAATATTCAGACTCACTTAGTGTCCACTAAAAGAAGGTGTTTGAAAAACATCGAGGATATACTCAGCCTTCAAGGGGTAGAGCTAAGTCTAACATGCTAAGTATCTATGATTTACATAAAACAGAAACTAACAGAAAACCTGCACTTATACAGACCAAGAGACTCAATATTCTTTTATTTGTCACAGATGTCAATGGGCATACCAAAATGAACCAGAGAAATTTCCTGGAGATCAAATAGCATTGAAAGGAATAAAAGTACTTGCTGCAGTGTTTAATGCAGATAGAGAAAATCACAAAGTGCAGACAGACTGACAATATGCTGTTTGTTATAAATACATCTTCGGTATGCTTAATTTACACACTGTTCAACTTTAAACTGGAATTCAGCTTTGATGACATTTACAAGCACCTAGTCTCAAAGGGAATATACAGAAATATAGAGGTGGGGACAATTTAAACTCAGAAGCCAAGATAAACTAAAGCATGGGAAAAGGAGGCATTCTTCAACTTTATGAACATCAGAAGCATTATATGGACATTAACTAGGTGACCCAATAATATGAGAAGAGTATGAACATAAGAATGAGAACAGAACAGACTAAATAAACTCCCAAACGTGGCATATCATATTTCTCAATTTTTCTCCAATACATTAAACAAACTGAGCTTATCTTCTTGCCCTAAAACACCAATTCAGCCTTTATTCAGGAAACAATTTCTGCTGATTTGAATATTACATTGTCTTGATAAAATATTCCCAAGATTTCTTGCAAATTTTTCAGACAAACACTAAAAATCCAAATGGTTTGATTTCTAGTAAATAATAAAATCTCAGAAACAAATCTAAAATGTTTTTCATCTTAAACCATAGGTAAGGACCTGATTTTCTTTCTGAGGTTCCCGTTTACAGATTTAATTTTCCAGCTCAGCAAAATAAAAACATAAATTTTCCTACAGATGTCAGTATTGTAATCTAGATCTATGGACTAAAAATCAAACACCGTCTTCTTCTGGTAATATATGATCTTTGAAAATAAAAAATTCAGAACCTGAATTCAAACATATCTGATGCCAGAACACATCCTTACTTACAAACATAATGAAGTCATACCTGGTTCTGATTGCTTTAATTTGAATGAGGTTTTGCTAAACAGTGAGTTTAGCTGACTGTTTTGTTGATTGATGGGGCATTCTCAGGCTAGCCTCTTGCAATATCTCCACTTATCAGTGGACATAGGGATAAAAAGATTTTTGGTCTATAACAAGGAGTATCTTCCTTGGTATAAAAAATTTATTCTGCCTTTGATCCATTAGAGGTACTCCCTGGCTAGAAGCTCCCAGGTGGTACATGTATCAAAACCAAGGTGTGGATTGAAAAAGGAGTGTAGTAAAAAGTGATATTTTAGAATCATTCTTCTGGCCACATATTCAAAATGTAAACTTTGTGATGCGTTGTTTTTTCTGTCAATTACTTCCTCTGAACATCTCAATTTTTAGGATCTGCTGTTCTCAGAAATAAGTCAATAGAATATGACTGTACTTTCAGGAGTTCAGGAAGGAGAAGTGAGGGAGCTCAAAGAGATTAAGATTAAAAGAAAGGAATTAGATTAGGGGCTCATTTTAGTTCAGAGTTCCCTGAGTCAAGCATCAGAGAAAGCTGACAGCATACCTAGGGAGCATGTTATCACAGTTGTTCTGCCCTCAAACCCTGATTCCACAGTGGCAATATACATAGGAACTTTCAGCTACTGAACCATATTTCTTCTTGAAATCCATAATAAAATTGTATATATGACTACACATGTTAGTGCTGAAATTATAGAGAGGCTTAAGACTTCTGCATTCCACTTGGAAGTTATGCATTTCAGACTTCTTTTCCCCTGAATAAAATCTGAGTCATGTATTTCTTCTGCAAGTCCATATGTATCTCTACATACTTTCAAAAATTTAAAGCATATTATTATGCTTTAATACTGTAATAATTTTGTTAAATTATGTGTTGGAAATGACTGCTTGTTTTGGATATGCTTTAAAAAGTACAGCTATTGACTTGCCACTGAATTTATGAAACTTGTGGCAGCTAAATTTCTAAGCACCCATTTGAAAAGAATAAATTATTAATCACTGGTGTGTTGCAGAAACACCAGCTATCCTATAGCAGATGATAAACGTATTTCATCAGATATTGGAAAACTTAAGATAAGCAGTGCATTAAGTAGTGTGGCACAGTGGGATAAAGAATTACTTTACAGATACTTGCTCACTCCAAAATTTAACACCGTTCTATCACATACTGTCCTATTCACCAACTACACAATTTTTTATTCCAAACTGTAGCTATAGTTAATTTTAAGCAACTACTTATTGCCACTTCTGAAAGTTGCCTAGCATCACTAGGCAATGGGTGATGCCTCGAAACACTGACACAGCCCTGCTCTACAGGAGAGGGACAAATAACGACTATCTTCAGAAAGACTCTCAGAACAGAGTAGTAATACATCAGCAATATATCACTAACTAAGGTATGCAGGGTTATTACTTTCTTATAGCTACATCAGTCAGAGATTTAACAGTTCTATAGCTTGTTATAAGGTCTGTTTCTGAACATTTTTGAATAGTACTCTATAACTTCTAAGCAATTTCTACTTGTTTTTTGAGTACCAGTGTGTTAATAAAAAGACAAAAACACTGTAGCACAATCCTATTACAACTATTATAATGAACCAGAATTTGTGCTTTTGATGTTGAGTCTTTGAACTTTTTTGCTTTGAAATTTAGTTATAAAACATACAAGTCTACCACAGAGAACACAGCTTATCCAGAGGGAACAATACCAAAAGGGATCTTTTGAGGGGGAAAAAAATACTACAAAAGACGGTAAATATTTTCCCTTGTCTGTTAATATTTTACCAAAAATGCCAATTCCTATGAGCATAGGATGTAATTATTTTAAGCTAAACACAAATAAAACAAAGATATCAATATTTAAGTGTAAATGTAATGCAATCCATTATCATACCTTGTTATGTGTCTGAGTTTGTCCAACGAGGATAAGGATATTTGATGAGATAATAGACAGGCAGAAATTGATTAGAATTATTGACCTCTCAGACCTGATGTACCTGTTCAAATAAACAAAGAGAGAGTTCAACTTTTCTACAAGGAAAACAACTAGTAAACCATATGAAGCTTTGATGCAATTCTTGCAGTAACTATTGGAGATATCCTGAAAGGTATGCGATCTGTTTCAAGTGCTCAAACAGAGTATCTATCACATTACAAACATAGAAACTATGATATTTTGATAGATATTCTGCAATTCCCTCTTAGTATCTTGGCATATTTTAAAAATAATCTATTAATGCTTTTATAAAAACTGCTGGCAACACTGTTAAAACACCATACTGATAATAATGCAGGTTTGCATGCATTCATGTCAGGAACTTATGCTCTCTGCTCATCCCTGGGAATATCCACAGCTGGCATGGACCACTCACAATAACTAACTTCAGCAAAAATATGGTGATTTAAATTAACAGAAGATCTAGTCCATCATGTCTAAATAAGATCCAGGTTGGTTGATGATACTATGGTGGTGCATTTTGGAACGTGTTATTGGGATAATGATAACATTAATCTTAAAGTTCCACCGTATTTACAAAACAATTTGTATGAAGAAACAATAATACTGTAATATCTTAATCTTCATAAGACCTAATGCCAAAAAATATCTAAGTTTGTACAGAAAGATCAAATTCTAACAGTGAGCATCACACCATCTCTCTTGCAAACTTATCATACACATTTTACAAATATGTTTAGAATGAAAGCGTCAAATACTGATATCACATTTCCTTATAAGATGTAAATGTTCCCATTTTTTTATATACAGGACAGAAAGAGAATGATTATGGTTTCAAGTGAAGTACCTTACTGACCTGATTTTCAGAGCTGCTAACAGAGTAAATGTTGACTGCTGAAGTAAATGAATGTTAAGGGTGCTCAGTTCCTCTGAAAACCATGCCATGTGTTTATATATTCTATGACCTATACTACATGATTCTCACTGGAGCTGAGTTAATATTGCTGTCTCCTCCTGAGCTCTACACCCATAGCTGACACTCTGAGGAGGTCATAACAAAGGGTGTTGAACCCACAAGAAATGCTGAGCTTTGAACATAGAATGAATTGTAGTCCATTTTGCTCAGCTATCAACTAAGTAATGTAGCATTACATTTTTTAGTTAAGAAGACAGAAGAACCCTGATACCACAACCCACATTTTTCCTTAAAATATAACAATGTTGTTAAGGCTAGTTCTATGTGTTTGCAAACAAATACAGAGTCTAGTGCCTTTGTCCACACAGTCAGTAAGCTGCTACTTTTTAAATTGTTAACTATTGATTCACCTGGGCCAGTTCCCAACACTGAGTATCTATGGACTATAGAGTATCTTAGTGGCTGAGTAAATACAGTGCAAGCAGGAGCTCATAGCATTGACTTAAGCTAGGGAGTTTAGTTTTTCTGTCAGCCCACTGCTGAGAAGGGGAAGGGGAAGGGGAAGGGGAAGGGGGAGGGGAAGGGGAAGGGGAAGGAAGAACACAGGGAGGGTAGTAGCTATAAATTATTTGACCCAGCTCCAGCTTGATTTTTTTCAGCCTCTCAAAAGGCTGACTGAAATGGAGATTGCAATCTCGAACTGCTGAATGAGAAGTAGGTAGGCAAAGAGGAGGAGTCTTTAGAAGTGTCAGTGTCTAGCATTCCTGATTTGTGCAAGAAAACCCAGACTCACTAACACCTCTGCAAAGGAAGAACACCTTCAATAGAGTCACATTTACCAC
>NW_020799097.1:31553350-31556918 GCF_003259725.1 Athene cunicularia | reverse complement strand
AGGGGAGGGGAGGGGAGGGGAGGGAAGGCAAGGCAAGGCAAGGCAAGGCAAGGGTGAATATTTGACTGATATAGAATTTATTTTTCATTTTGAATTTTCAGTTGGGGGGATCAAATTAGTCAACCATAAAAGACTGCTAACACAGCCCTTCTTTGGACCAGAATACCTCTACCTTGTATCACTTCTAAACAGGCCCTGCCATTCAAAGGGAAGGTGCGTGTTCCAAGATGTAAATACAGACATAGGGTCAAACTATCAAATTTGTGCCTACCCCTAGATTTATAAAACAATCATATATTCATTTAAGTTCCAGTGTCTATCTTCTCCCTATAGTTGGTTACTATGTGCTCTTGAGAAACATGTTGAAGGCAAAAGTTAATGAATCAAATGACAGTTGTCATAATACTTTCAAATTATCTCACTGATAGAACACTGAGATCTATATGAGTTATCTTTTTTCAGCTGGATCAAGAACCCACGTTATGTCCATCAGACATCACATACATTTTTTATCTGCTTGGAAGTTACTAGAATCATAGAATCATAGACTAGTTTGAGTTGGAAAGGACCTTTAAAGATGGCATGGGCAGAAACACCTTCCACTAGACCATGTTGCTCAAAGCCCCTTGAACACTGCCAGGGAGGGGGCATTCCCAACTTCTCTGGGCAACCTGTTCCAGTGTCTCACCACCCTCATCGTAGAAAATTCCTTCCTTATATCTAATTTAAATAATGGAGAAGACCAGTTCCACTGAGCATGACAGTATTTCCATCCAAGTGCTAAATATACCAGGGAGTGCAAAAATAACACTATAATTCTTCAGATGGGAATTATATCCTGAAATACTCTCATTCTTAGCTTTGACAGACAAGAACTGATCATTTTTACACTCTTTTTATTATAACTTATGTAACTAGATATTCTATATTTATTACATATATGTCTAATCCTGTAAGTCTCTGTGGCTACATAAGAGAGTGAAAGAGAAAAGGGTGTAAAATTACCAAGCTGCTTCTAAAAGCAAAATTCTATTGTTTATTTTACATTAGTCTAAAAATTATTATTTTCTCCCTGTGTTTGTTCTTACTCACATAAGAACCTATATTTCTTGTATTAAGGAAAGAAGTTAAATGAGAACCCATGTTCGCTTTTTAAAAACATTTATTCCTTTGCATAACTTTTCCTCTTACTTTTCTATTTCTTCTGCAGTAAGAGATCATGCTATTTCTCATCACTTCTCCAATTAATTTACTCCATAAATATCTCTTGCACTTCTAAGTCAATATAATATTTCAATACAGTAAACTCAGGATGGGAAGAAAGTCTTTTACTGGAATGTACCACCACACTATTTGAGACTACTTAATTTTGTGGTCTTCATTGAAACTTATAAATTATCCACCAAAGTGGATAATCCCAAAACCAGTTAACTGAACCTCCCTAAATCTGCAATATCCGATGTGGCACTTTGATATGTCATTTTTAACACATAGAAATTTTGTTTTGAAATGTAAATGGGGGAAAACCAGTCACAGGTATAGGCCAGAAGCCTCACAAGAAACATCATATAGAAGAATCCTGTAAAATGTTAATTGGCACTGTGAATACCCCCCTGAAAGAGCAATACCATTTACACTGGAGAGGGGAAAGAGTGGGCCATACCATCATCAGTAGGCCAGGAGAGTAAAACTAATCAATCACATCAAAAAATTTAGGGATCAAAACATGCACTACATTTGGCTTTGGTTTTTTTCTTTTCCAAATAATAAAAGTTGCATCTAAGGCTCACTTTAAATTTTAATTCAACTAAATATAACTATGTATTCACATTCAGCTTTGTCAAACCATTACATACCTCCATAGCGCTGCATAGACAATGGCTAGGGTGATCAAGGCCAAGCATGAAAGACCACTGCCTACTATTAAGGTCACTGAGGGTGTACCAGATGATTCCATGATCTGTAGGTTACAACAGACAACCATGAAGAAAAACCATCCTCCAGCAACTTAAACAAGTCAAAAGAATAAAAGCAACAAAAGCAAAACGCTAAAAGCAGCCACGCTGTCACAGATAGCTTCAGTAATATTACTTATGAAGCAGAAATCAACTTAATTCCAAAACTGATCCATACATAACTCTGAGATCTGTTTAATTATTGATACATTCCTCAGAGGCCTTTGAGCTTTAAAATCCCATATAATACCTGCATGGTATTTTGAAAAATAAAAAAGTAGTAATATTACAGTGTAATAGGAGACTGTGATGTTAGCACAAGTTTAACTACTCCCCAGTTAAAATTAATTAAAAGATATAGTTCTCTTGAGAAACAGCAATATTTAGAATTGTGTAGTAAACAGCTTGGTTTCACATTAATATATTAAAGATCATCCAGTAATTTGTCTCAGAATTTGATTCATGCTTGTTGTAGAATTACCAAACTTTCTGACTTTTAATAACTTTGACTTCAATCCACTATTCTCACACACTCAATTTCCTTGGGCCTCTGATTGTCTAGAAGGAATGGCAAGATATCTATGGCAACAGTATCATAAGCCTTCTGTAAAGATGCTACAAGTTTAGAATTATTTCATTTGTATTCTGTGTATTAATAAAAAATGAAAATAAATAAATGACCTTGAAAATAAACTCGCTTTCCTTGCTGTAAAAGAAACTATTATAAGCAGATATCAGGTAATGTTTATTCCCTGTGTGCATATGTGCTCATGTTCTGAAATAGACATGGTATTTCCTAATACAAATGGAAAAAAATATAGATCTAAAAGTTTGAAAGGATACTGTGCCTGGTTTACCAGAATCCCTTTGAAAGCCTCAGGGATGTATTGTAAATTACATTTATCAAGATATCTTTTGTCACCCAAATAGGAGATAAGACTGATGTATTTTTAGGCCAGATTTCAGGCAGAAAGTAAAATTTTATTTCAACCACTTTGTTCCAAACTGGTTTACTTTGTTATTAAAAAGAGTCTGATCATATGCCTCCAAAACTGGGGGAATAAAATTATGCCTTAGCAGGAAAACTTCACAAATACTTGTTTATCTATTTTTACATGCAGTAATACTGGGAGTGTCTGCTTATACACTTAATGTCCCCTCTTTCTCATGAAAACTTGATTATTGTTCTTACATCATATCAACAGACTATACAGAAAATCTGTGCTGAAAACGTCCAATGCAGATCTGCAATCTGTTTAACTACAGTATCTAGGGTTTTCCTACCAAGAGCAATAATAGAGCCCTGTACATTCCCCTGGAAAGGCTTGCAACCTTTAAAAAGCTTGTTAAGTTAATAATTGTTTAATACAAAAGTTTTGAACACATTTGCATCACAATTAGAAGGCTTTCTCTGAAAAATTCAGAGTTCGAGAACATGCAAATTTCACTAGAATTTAGTTATATCATAGAATCTGGAATTCATTTCTCTGATACACTGTAGACACCAGGAGACTAACATTTGCCTACCTGCAATATTAAACAATTCCTCAATGCAACGTCTGAAATATACCTGAGAGGAAAGCTCTATCTGTTCCCCCCCGCCCCCCGCAGCC
>NW_020799097.1:31535756-31553300 GCF_003259725.1 Athene cunicularia | reverse complement strand
TGCAGTGTTTTTTTTTTTTTTTTTTTTTTCCCCTCTCCCGTGTGTGTGTGGCTTGTTTAAAGGCAGATGGTTCTCAAACGTCTGTCTGGGTTATGCCAGTTGGACTGGGAGATGCCGGATCTTCTATTCTGACGGCTATTTTTGCTGAGGTTTTTTGTTTTTTTGGTTGTTGTTCTTAGTGATCAGCCTTAGAAATTTCACCCTGGAAACGGCAGCATCAGATGCCTCCAACTCTTGCCTTAGCTCCAGCAGAGGGGTGGATTTCAGTACAGCAGCACACAACATCACCAAAGAGACACACGAGTTCGCCCTCCAGACATCACTCAGTCAACTCGCCTTTCCCTAGCTCCCTCCCCCTTCTCGATTTCTTTTTCCTGGGGTGGCAGCACCACACTAACCCCAAGCCAAAGAGATCATTTGCTGGCACCTTTCACCAACCACCCCTAAACAAAAGAAGATGATTAACACAGCCCCCGAATTCAATTAGACATTCAAAATGCTAATGCAAGGTCTGAAACCCACCCCAGCAGAACAATAAAAATGGTATCAACCCACGTTTTCTTTGTGCGGGCAAGGAGAGGGGGAGACAAAAAATCATCTCTCCTTTTTCCTGAACTGCAGTGGGGGGAAAATAATTTCTACAGGAAAAAGGGGTTGGCTTCAACTAAAGCAAACCTACTATCTTTACATATGTTATGTTTAGAGAACAACAATTAGGTTTCTTATTTCTTTTTTCCCTTCCTTTCATGACCAGGGAGTAACTGCAGCAACTCTGATGCCAGCAGCAGCATGCACGCTGTCAATTCCTGTCCATTTCACCTCAGGTCACTAAATGACTTGAAAAAAAGAAGAAGGAAGGTGGAAGAAACAAGGCAGGGGAATAATAATTGCCAGTCCCTGTGATCACCCTTGTTACACCTCTTTTGCCTTGACAACCCAGCTTCGTGAGTGATTCTATATGCCAGGGCCCTCATGCAAAGGCAATTTGTTATCCTAAGCCTGCTCTCAGAGCGCAGTTCACCCCAGCCCACCTCGGCATTTTATGCCTCTAGTTTTTGAACACACACCAGATGTAACCCTTACATAGTATTGTCTTCGGAACAGTATCCTGTAATAAGCAAAACAAACAGCAACTGAGGGAAACAATTGAGAGAAAATCACCAATTCTTCAAGCCACTAAAGCTGTCTATTAGCTTTCCTTCACAAATTGTGTCTTTCAGAGACCCACAGGCTAAATCAACACCCACTCTGAAAAATATAGTTACATATTCTAAATTCTGAAGCATTATCTTCTGGATAACTTAACCAATTTATTTTATTAGCTTTCCTGTCTCTTATCTTATTGTGACACATAGTTAAGGCCAAATGAAATGCATTTATCTGTGCTGATTAAATATTAAAGAATGATAGCGTAAGAGAAATTGACATGTTTTAAAACAAAAGCATGGTATTATTCATCCTGAGAATAAGATTTAATATATTGGATACATTGAATTCACCCTAAGCTGAAAAGCACTGGATGCACAATACATACAGTTAGCACTAAATCTTTGCAGATGGTGTCCAATGCACAGTTAGACAAGTTCTAATTATAAAAGTAGACAACCACAGAGACCAGTTTAATTTAAAACAAAACATCTGTTACAATTATATTTAAATTAGTATAACTCATGGGCAGTCCACCAAGTTTAGAGGGGTTCAATCTGTCCAAGTCACTTGTGCAAACACAAAATTCCAGTCATATATTAGCTGAGCAGTTCACTGTTTTGCTATATCGCCAGGTATTACAAATACACTGCCTATTTTGCAAAATATCTTGAATACTACTGAAAATGGAGTTTCCAAAAGCACTCTGAAATGAAGGAAGTGCTCTAGTCAAATTTAACAATAAGACATCCATTGACACAGCAGGAGCAGAGTCAGTCTAATATGGACACTTTTTACATTTCATTGTTCATTTTCAGTGATACACTTCAATTTCTTGCCTAGCAGCACTGTATTTGAATATGTAACAGATGAAAATTCAGTGATTAAATATGCTCTATCTCTCTTTTCTAACCAATGAAGTTAAAAAAAAATCCTCATTAAGAAATATGTTTGTAGCCTGTTGAAAAGATGGCTGACAGAAGCTGTGCAGAATGTTACACTAACTCCATGAAGGAGATGGAATTATAAACAGAATCCAGAAGAAAAGTGTAACTGCGATTTGTTGCATGATGCTCATGCCTGCAGAACAGTAAATGTATGATTAGTAACTCACTGAGAGATGTTGGACGTTTTGACTTGCTGACATAAAATCAGTATTTGGTTTTAGGTATAAAGTAAATAAGGAATGGAAATATGTTGTTAAAACAGATGTGTTATATTTACTACACCTCAAAGCTGCACTATTTATGAAGTCCTCTATATATGATCTATCCCTCACAATGCAACTCTACTGGGCCAATCAGAATCTATCTCTTATTTGGAAGTTTCATTCCTTTTTGGTGTGATCTTTGACTGTGTGTCTAATGTTTAGGGTTATCATATGAATAAGCAAAAGGGCACCTATTATTCCTGTGGATTTTTCGTTATGCAGAAAGCTATAAAGAAGTGACAGGTGCTATTAACACATATTCTATTTATATCAAGGAAAATTATCGAATTGAAAATACATAGCAAATATAGATGTAGGTTCATGCCCATTATTGGCAATTTTTTACTGTTCCACTGAGCTACAGATGATTTAATCAACCTGGCAGAATTCCCATGATATAAGCAAAGGAATTCCCAAGAAGCATATATTCACCATTGCAGATCCTGTGTCATCCTGCAGCTAAGGCCGGGGAAAAAGCAGGGGAAGCAAGGAAGTAGGGAAAAAAGTCTACGTAGGATGTAATTTGGGCCCATGGATCTATGTCTGATATGACATTAAGCACCAGAACAACCTCAGCTCCTGCATTTGCCTGAGAGTGTGTCCTTCTCAGTGTAGTCTTACAGTTAGAGGAATGCTGGGGTGTCTTTTCAAAACCCTTTCAGAGTTTAATGTAAACTTCCTCGTTCTAATTAAGAATTGGGAACATACTGTGCAATAAAAATGATGGACAAATGATGCATAGAAAAGTATTTCAATCAGGTATGATATAGAAGAAATAATGTGATTTTCACTCTAATAATGTATTCTGCAGTATTGCATGGTATGTAAGTAATGCTCAATACTGAAAACAATTATATGACTGTCTCAAATATTGAAATGGAAATGTAGTTTATAGGATAGGAGCATTTCTGTAGAATAAAAAATTCATTCACAGACACACCTGCCAATCTGACACAGACTGATGATCAAGCTACATTTGATATGCTAGCAACTATGTTTCCATTATTTTGCAGTGTTTTTCTTGGTCTCATGACATGGTTTACCACTTACTACTGACATATTTTGATAAATTAATAATATACATGTCTTACTAATTTCATTGTTTTGTCTAACATATTGATGAATAAAAATCAGCTATGACATTGCTGTCAAAACCACTCAGTAAAGGACTTCACCTCTTATCATACACTGTCTATCTTATTAGTTTATTTTCAAGATTATTTTTTTTTTTTAATGAAAGGGTTATTTTGGAGGGAGATGTTGTGAGACAGAGAAAAAGGAAGTTAACAATACTGTTAACTTTTTTTTTTTTTTTTTTCCCCATGATGGCAACTAATGATCAAAGTAGTTGCCTGGGTTTTGATCATCATGAATGAAAAGTTAACATCTTGGCTATACATATATGATGGTAGTTTACTTTAGTAATTTCTCTGATGATTGATATCTGTGCTTAAAGTAGGATGCAAAACCCTTTCGATCATTAAGTTACATTTAATAATAGCTTTGTAGAAAGCAAACTGCACTGGAGTAAAGAAATTATAATAGTCATTCTCCTGAGGTAATTTTAATTCTCTCTACTTCTTAGGTCATTATACATTTTGTTATCTGTTCAACTACGTGCTGTTTTTCCTTTGGGACAGACTTCGGTATTCCAAATCTGTTCTCAGTAAAGAATGACATATAATGTTGAGAAGCACATGGAAAATGCAGACTTAAGAATTTTTTAGCCTAGCGAAATATAGGAAAGAAGCTCATGGGCCTTCTGAGCAGCAGATTATGTACATCACTGTGTCTGTTCAGATGTGCTGGCTGGCACATTAGTGAAGATATAGTCCTTCCAACACCTGCTTACTTCTTTACACCTGGACCTAAAATCCCAAGAAAGCAATAGGGAAGGGGCTCAACTGCAGGAGTCTTCTTTCAGTTGTGCATGTCCATATGTCTGAGACATGACCTAACTCTTAGTATGCATAATTTCTGCTGTGATCAATCTTATCCCTATCAGTAGTATATGGCAACATCTGGTTTATCTCCACAGTTTTTACTAAAGTAAAAAAAAGTAAAGAAAAACAAAACAAAACAAAACAAACAACAAAGTAAAGGTAGATGAAAACACACTTTGCTTAATAATGTCGCACTTAAAAATGTAGCTTAACAAACTATTGTTTACCCTGAAATTGCTGATATGATTAACATCATGTTATTATGACTTAGGGCTTTTTTCCTCCTCACACAATTTAGAAAAACTAATGCATGAAATCATGGAAATGAAAGAAATAGAATGGACAAAAATAACTGTCTTATGACTACATGTCTAAAATACTGCAAATGTCCCAAAAAGGATGTCTGAATTTGTGTGGTATCAGAAGAAAGAGCTGGGTGGTGAATATCTTGCAACTGGATCTCCAAACAGAATACTATAGGGAGTGTTTTCATAAAGAATAAGTCAACATTTCCAATTATGGCATCCAAATGTTTATTCTTCCTCAATTACATACGTGTGAATTTATTTTTTTGCCAAAGAAAGTAGAAATACTGGAAAAATTAATTTTCTTGCTGATCTTTATATCACAAATAAATCCTATCTGACTAAGTTTTTTTTTTTTTTTTTTTTTTTTTTTTTTAACCAAACTTTATTCCAATGTGATTTAAACCAGATGAGATATTAAATCCTAAAAAGTAGGTTTTATAACAGAGCCATTGTAGTTATAAGCATACATTGTTATATTAACTTTCTAATAATGTACAACTCATAGAAAGGTCCAAAAGAAGATCAAAAATTACCTGAGTTACCAGTTTGACTACTATATACAAATGAGTCATCAAAAGGGGAGCTATGGAAGTGAGTATTAATGCTTGGGGGAATATTTTATTAATCTTTAAAACTTTTCTGTCCATACAGTTTAGCGTATGATCTAGCACACAGTGTGCATAAGCTGTGCTGTAATCAATAGCTGCCCTGTACTTCAAGCGTATCAAAGTGTAAAAGAAATACTAAAGGACTTATATGACAATAAAGGGATGTGACAAATACTAGGAGTTTCCTGACTCCTACTGAATAGTTCTTGATTACTGGTGCTCTGTACTATTGTATAACACAGAGTTATCATTATGAGTTACAGGATCCTACTATGTTTCTGAACAACATCAGACAAACTACAGTCATTCAGCTCTATTTCTCTATTTTAAAGACCCTAATGGATGGACATTTCAACAAGACTATTCCCCCTTTCCCAAGATTATAGAGAAAATCTTCTAAGAAGATGAGTGTTGGTGCATCAAAGAAAATGAGGGAAACCAAACACTTTCTGTAGCTTCATCTCTGCCTGACACTATAGATGGTCTCAGAGAAAGTAGCATGGGAGTAAGTACTGGGCATTCCTCTGATATACACACTGCAAAGATGTGAATATCTGCTGAGGACTTACAAGAACTGTGACTTCTTTCCTCACGGACCTCCAGCATAAATGGAGCAGAAAAGAGGCCACACTTCCCTTCCAGGGTATCTTTGTCCCAAGACAATGATTTCCTAGAAACTACAGGAAGCAACAGAGGGATATCATGACCTTTGGAAGAGGGGCCAGGTCTCTCATGAAGACTATAAAGATGTAGTGAAGTTTTGCAGGGAGAACATTAGGAGAGCCAAAGCACAACTAGAGCTCAACTTGGTTACAGCTGTTAAGGATAATTAAAAGTGTTTCTATAAATTCATTAACAGCAAAAGGACAATTAGGGAAAATCTCCCTCCTTTATGGGATGCAGAGGGAAATATGGTAAAAAAGGATGAGGAAAAGGCTGAGGTGCTCAACACCTACTTTGCCTCAGTCTTTAGCAGCGGAACTGGCTGTTCCCTGGACACCCACCTCAGGAGATGGGAGATGGGGAGGGGAAGCAGACTGAGGTCAGCACAGTTGAAGAGGAGGTGGTCAGAGACCTGCTACATCACTTGGACGCTCACAAGTCTGTGGGACGAGATGGGTTACACCCAAGGGTGCTGGAAGAGTTGGCAGATGTGCTTGCCAAGCTGCCGTCCATGATTTACCTGAAGCCATGGCTAACTGGGGAGGTCCCATTGGACTGGAGGGTGGCAAAGGTGACACCTATCTACAAGAGAAGCAGAAAGGACAATACAGGAAACTATAGACCTGTCGGTCTGACCTCGGTGACAGGGAAGGTCATGGAGCAGGTCATCTCGAGTGCCATTAAAAGTCATATAATGGACAACCAGGGGATCAGGCCTAGTCAGCATGGGTTTATGAAAGGCAAGTCCTGCTGACAAACCTGATCTCCTTCTATGACAAAATGACCTGACTATTGGATGAGGGAAAAGCTGTGGATATTGTCTACCTGGATTTTCAAAAAGCATTTGACACAATTCCCCATAGAATTCTCATAGAAAGACTGGCTGCTCATGGCCTGGATGAGGGAACAGTCTGTTGGGTCAAGCCCTGGCTGGATGGACGGTCCCAGAGAGTGGTGGTCAATGGAGCTAAATCCAGCTGGCGGCCGGTCACAAGTGGTGTTCCTCAGGGCTGGGTGTTGGGACCATTTCTGTTCAAAATCTTTATTGACGATCTTGATAAGGACATAGAGTGCATCATCAGTAAGTTCACAGATGACACCAAGTTAAGTGGGAGTGTCGATCTGCATGAAGATGGGGAGGCTCTACAGAGAGACTTGGATAGATTGGATCCGTGGGCCAACGTTAACGGGATGAGCTTCAACAAGGCCAAGTGCCAGGTCCTGCACTTGGGCCACAACAGCCCCATGCATGGCTACAGGCTTGGGGAGGTGTGGCTGGAGAGCTGTCTGGAAGAGAATGATCTGGGGGTTCTAATAGACAAGCAGCTAAACATGAGCCAGCAGTGTGCCCAGGTGGCCAAGAAAGCCAACGGCATCCTGGCTTGTATCAGCCATAGTGTGACCAGCAGAAGTAGGGAGGTGACAGTCCCCCTGTACTCTGCTCTGGTGAGGCCACACCTGGAGTATTGTGTCCAGTTTGGGGCACCTCAATACGAGAGAGATATCAAGGTGCTGGAGCGAGTGCAGAGGAGGGCAACGAAGCTGGTGAAGGGCCTGGAGAACAAATCCTATGAGGAGAGATTGAAGGAGCTCAGACTGTTTAGTTTGAGGAAGAGAAGGCTGAGGGGAGATCTCATCACTCTCTACAACTACTGAAAGGAGACTGTAGAGAGGCTGGTGCTGGTCTCTTCTCACAGGTGATTAGTGACAGAACAAGGGGGAACGGCTTTAAACTGCAACAGGGGGGGTTCAGACTGGACATTAGGAAAATATTTTCACAAAAAGACAGTGTAATAGGCTGCCCAGGGAGGTGGTGGAGTCACCATCCCTGGATGTGTTTAAGAGTCGTCTGGATGAGATGTTGGGGGATATGGTGTAGGGGAGAACTTTGTAGAGTTGGACTCGATGATCCCAAGGGTCTTTTCCAACCTGAATGATTCTGTGATATATCTTATTTTCATAAAAACAATAATTGAAGCAAACTGGTAATTCTACTACAAATTCTACAGTGTATTGCTGTCTCCCTTCCTTCCTGATGAGGTCTTATTTATTATCAGTCTGTACTCAAATTTTGTCTTTCATTTCAATAAAGTCTTGATAAGTTTGTTTACTATGAAAGGGAAGTATGCCTGATAATGCTGAATGACCAAGACAATAAGGATCATGTTACATTTTGAAAGCATGCATTTCTTAACTGTGGGTACCTTCAGAGATCAGAATCTTCATTTAAGTTGCTGTATGACATATTTGGTTTCTTTGGGAAAAGTCATATATAGTCTTGCTATGTTAAAATTTATAATCTCAAAGTTTGCACTAGTGAGTTTAGTAGCATTTTGTATATGTATAAAATTGCTCATTTTCAATTAGGTTAATTTTACAGGATAACATTATCAGACACTTAGTAGGAAAAAAAAAAAAAAGATAGACCTTAACAAATATTTTATTAGCTTTCACTCCTCACAAAATCAGTAAAATATTTCATATTCATTTGTTCAGGCTATAAATATTTATGTAGATTTATAGTGATCTCAGGAAAATGTAGTCATGTAGTGTTTTCCCAATGATCACCCTATTAAATGTTTTGCCCTGCACTATTATTCACCGGGACTCCTAGGAAAAAAGATCCTTGTAAAATGTATATTGCCAGAGGCTGGAAAAGATTAGGAGCTCAGAAGTTTATCCTGGAAATTAAGAATGTCAAAGCCTGGATCAGGATCATAGGTATCATTAATGTTTCTTCCAAATGACAAGATTAGCAATAAGGCATAGTATCATTAGTTCTAGTTTCAAGGCCAGCTATGACCAGCAGGGAATGGAACAAATGTGAAAGGGAATTGATAAGGGAAAGAACAGAAGCTGGACTTTCATCACTCTTACTGTTACAACATCCTTTGCTATTGTAGATTGAATGGACAGATAAAACTAAAAACAGTACTTGTGCAGCCTCCACAGAGAGTGCTTTGAATTAGGCTCCAGAGATGCCAACCATGATGTCAGAAGACAGTTACACCACAAAATGAGAATGGCAGAAGCAAACATGTCAGGCACTGAAAGATGCTCATTGGTCTAGTGATGCACAGGTCTCTTGCAGCTGGACATGTACATTTTGCCTTTCAAAATCTGAAGTTAGGTTCACCTCGAAGATGGCCAGCGGTGAGTCCCTCTTTTATCTAACAACTCAGTGGTGGTGAGAAGAAGTGAATTCAATTTCCTTCTCTACATGAGTCGTTTTGAATAGTTATTTTGCAGCAGATGACCTAACTGCAGCCCACAGTATAATCTGGTGTGAGAGTATCCTCACCCCTTCCTGTTGAAGTAGGTGCTCAGTGAACAGAACTATGCATTGGACTAGAAGGTGAGGCAAAGCATGGACTCTGTAGTCATACTGCAGGAAGACAAGGATGGGTATCTGCATTCCAGTTCCTGCTCCACTCAGTATTGTTCAGCAGACTGATCATTCAAACAGCAGTGTCACATGTTCTCCAAAGATCCTCAGGTTTCATACATGTTTGTTCATATCTTAGCAGCATGACTAAGAACCCTCCTGGTTGTCAGCCCCTCCTGCCCTGTCTTGTGATATCCCCTGCTACTCCTACACAATCCCACTGTGCATACTACAACTCTATTACCAGTGGGTTCCCTGAAGAACATGCTGTGGAGCTATGGAGATAAGTCGTCTCAGCGTCCAATTTTAAAGAAAGAAGTCAAGATGTTTTTCTGTCCACTTACACTTTGAAAACAAACTTAACTCAAGCCAGGCTGAGATAAAACAAAGAAAGAAACAAAAATAGGACATAGTTACAAATGTTTTTAAGACACAAAAATGAGAAATAAAACTGATGTTTGTTCTACTGACACAGGGATTATGTCAGCAGTATGTCTCCCCTTTTATCCAGCTGTTATTCTGCAAGATTTCCTAAACATTCAGTTTATAAAGAGTTCTATTTTCTGTATACGTTAGGCCTCGGGTAATGTCCTTTTCCTTGTGCAAGACACTTGCTTTTTATAACCAATCTTCTTTTGTATGTCCTCCCCAGGAGTCTAAACAGATCTAATCTGTTTTTCCTCAAATAGATTGATTTCTTTCTTGTTTGGGAGATAATCTCACCATCCCTCTTAATTAAAATAAGTATTTTTTTTCTTCCTTAGATATGTTTCTTTGTTAGATCAGATGTTATCTTGTGTGCCTGACTGGCCAATTAACAACTGCTTCAACAAGAGTAATGCTTATCTCCCTATTCTCTCTTTGGTGAGTCAAGAGTACACCCTGACTGAACCTGCACCAAATCTTTTATTGGTTATCAGGCTGCACATTAAAAACACATTTGATACAAATATCCCAATAAGACAAAGGCACAGAGCTTGTTATCGGCTCTTGACGGAGATCACACACAGTAATTAGCCAGTTTGAGGTGACAAGGGGTTTGTAGTGACTGATGCTGAACATTTTCAGCTGCATATCTTTTCTTCAGTGAAAACCTTAGCTACAGATTGCAAAAGTGAGTAGTCTTTGCCTTTCAGACAATCAATATTTAGTTATAATATGAAAGACTAGGAGTAATTGTGATCAGAAGGAATTAGAGAAGCTTCCTTACTCCAAAATGCCCTACATCCTGAAGACTGGGTCATTCCTCCCAAAAAGGTTCTGAATTTTGCAAGCACAGATAAGACCTCACTTTGAGTAAGTCTGTCCTGTCCTGGGTGAATTTTCTAACAGCTGAACCGCTGGACAAAAGAGCTATAGTATAGGTCTTCATACATGTGCTCTCCATGTTTTAGGTAGCAGCCAATTCACTACTAAGTACCCATGGTGAGAGTTAATGTTGAGGTGCTGAGCATGTTGGAATGAAGACTTGGTGGCCAAGCAGCTTAACATAAAACTCGTAAGAACCTCTGGATTTAGGATCTCCAGAGCTGTATGGTGGCTGGAAGGGAGGTCTGACAAAGTCCATTATGGATTGAGGTACCTATAGTGGCAGATAAAGCTGATAGATGAAGGCTGTACATTGAAAACTCTGTAATTCCCAGAGTTAACTTTTATGACATTATAAAGTAATGCATCTTTTTGTCTTAGTATTATTTTTTTTAAGAGTGGGAAAATCATTGTCATTATAGAGTCAAATAAAGTCAAGTACAGATTTAGGAAATAGAGGCTCTTTTGTTTAAAAGAAGATGTAAGAGGCACCTCCTTAATGTATACTTTAGACTCTTCTAAGCCAGTCTTGGCCCTGATGTTCTTGCCTTTCAGTAAGGCTTATTATCTTAGGACATATTACTATGTCTTCTTAGCTTCCAGACGCAAAATGGTTTGAATATAGCCACTTTGGAAGGCAGTTATGTGGGCTACTGCTCATCTGAGTCTTCCTATTTACTGACCGACTGTCCAGTAAAGTAAATTACACCAAACTGACATGCTTTTTAATACCACTTCACACCTGTGTAATGGTAGTGTTGGCTAAAACAAAGTCCACTGATAATGATAATCTCCGGATATAACATCTAAACTGTTCCACTGTGTTTTTTGCTAGGAGTGCCTGGACACAGGCTAGAAGAAGGAGGTATGCATCACAACACATGAAAACAGATGCTTCCATGTTTCATCTGGAAAATTGTGGGAAAGTAATGTGGGTCTGCACTGTGCCATGTCTGGACAGCAAACTTTATGTACCAGGGATTGTGCTGACTCAATAGCATAAGGGCACATGTTGCAGAAGAGGCTACCGTGATGCACAAGGTTCAGTGGATTCTGTGGACATGCTCTGAATTTGATCTACATGTGTGCAATATGTCTGATGGATTCATAGTGGAACAGACAATCTGCATTCACAACAACCATATATCTGGAAATCCCAGAAAAATTCACTGCACTGAAAGTGGCAATACAGAATTTAAGACTCCATTTCAGCTAGTCACATGTCAGGTAGATTGTGTGTTTAGACAAATGTGATTGCTGTCATTAAAAGCTATATACATTGGTTAAGAGGTTGGATAAATGCTTTTGTTTCACAGTCTAGGAAAAAAAAAAAAAAGTATAGAGGAGGTGTTGAGGAGTACATGCCTTAACTAGATGCCAAAAAAAGCCTGTCTGAACAAATGAGAAAAGCTTACTAGACTATCCACTTTCTTTCACCTCCTGAGAATATTTTTTGTTTGTGTGTGACTTCCATATGTGAAACAGCACAAGAAGAATTCCCAGTGCTCTGCAGGTACGGAGGTTGTAATAATGGGCTTGTCTTCTGTTGGCTGACAAAGTTGGTGAACTCTTGAGCTTTCAGGTATAGCAGAAAAGGACTGAAAAATGTGTCCCAAAATAATCAATGTTAATACACTAATAGTCTACCCATTATATAGCAACTTTCAGCTGAAAGCCTTAAAATAGAAAAGGACAGTGTCACCCTGAATCTCAACATGAGGCCCAGGAATATTAAGAGACATCCCTAGGACTCAAGGCCAAAGCAAAAATGTGAACATAAATTACTTCCATGCTCAAAAGAAAATGCAGCCAAATATAGTGTTATATTTTATTCCTTCTATTTCTATATAGAGGTCTCATACACTATTTTTTGATGCTGTATATTATGCTGTATAGAATATTGAAAGTATACAGATCTAAATCATATGCAGTAACATTATTCAGTTAATGTTGCAGTTTTTGCAGAAGGGAATCAAGTCTCATTGGCATGAAAGGCATATCACATGCTGTCTGTCTGCCTGTAATGTGTCACATAAATGTGGCATGCTTTAGCTGAAAACTCCAAATCTGAAATGACTTTCCCTTCAGTCAGACATAGTGTTGTAAGTAGAAACTGCTACAGCATCTTCTTACATTTTGAAGTAATTTGCATTCTGTTATGATCTCGTGCTACTTGATGTTTTAAAAGTGCAATAAATAAAGAATACAATTAATTTAGATTACACTACTTGATCTGAATTATATACAGACTACTTAGTACACGAAGCTTATTAGCTAGAATATATCTCCTAGAAATTACATAATGATGAGTGCAATTGCAATCATTGTCTGTGCCTGTATAGTATTCAGAGAATGTCATGAATCCGCTTCATGTCAGTGCATGCTGTATATTGATTGGACCTGTCAACTTCAATGGAGTATCCTCAGTATAACTCACATCAGAACCTGGCACTATATTTTGATCTCTCAGACAGCTAAATGATATCTAAAATTACATATAAGCAAACATCTTTCTATTGACTATGCACTGGAGAAAACTTATGTGTATATTTTATTTCAAAGATGCTAGAGCATGTCAAGTGCATGATGTGTTCTTCAGTTATATTAGTTTTTGGCAGGGGTTTGAAACAGCAAAACAGAAAATATGACTATGACTATGCCACTCTAAAAAAGTCTGCGATATGCCCACATTTTGAACACATTATGCAGTTCTGATCTCTTCCTAACTCAAACAGATCTACTGGAACTTGGAAAGCTATAGGGAAAGGGGACAAGGTGACAGAGATATGGGATAGGTTCCATATGGTAAGTCCCTCCAGTCTGGGTAAGAGGTGGTCAAGGGAGACCTGGTAAAGGTCTGTAAGAGTGCCACAGTGAAAATGAACCAGAAATGACAGGGGTTTATTCCTTGTAATATAAGATCTAAGGGCATTATATTAAATGGTTAGGTTCTATATTCAAAACAATAGGAAGTATTTTTTCCTCACAGGGCATAGCTAAACTGTGGAAATCACTGCCACAAGAAGTTTTAAATGACAGATTATGCAACCCGAAAGTGTGATTAGATAAATTCACAGACAAAAAAATCTTTTAAGGCTACAGCATACAAAGATAAAAAATCTGACTGTACATCACAAACCTGTTGGAATTTAGAAGGCATACCAGAGGAATAACCTACTAAATAAGTACCTTGTTCTTATGCATTCTTCTAGGGAATTGTTAATAGCTACTGTGGCTGCACTAATCTGATCAGACTGGCTTACACTTTTAACTATTAATTAATCACATTTCAGTTTGCTGGTTGTTACACACTGCATATGTGTTGCTGAGGTGAGCAGCTCCAGTGTCAGCATGACCTGCAGCAGAGCACTACAGTGCAGTGAACAGGGGGGCTTCTGAACTGGGGGGCCCAGGGGGAGCCAAGAGAGTCGCCAGGAGCCTGCAGCTCGGCCACAGCAGCTGACGGGACCTGGTCAGGGCCAGGAGCAATGGGGGACAGGTCCCCATCTGTGTATAACCGAAGCCCTTAGGGAGGGCCAGAGACCAGGAGTGCTGCCAGCATGGCGGGGAAAGGGAAAGGGAAAGGGAAAGGGAAAGGGAAAGGGAAAGGGAAAGGGAAAGGGAAAGGGAAAGGGAAAGGGAAGGGTGTGCCAGAAGGGAAGGGTGCTAGAGCCCTGCCCACTCGACCAGGGAGTGAGAGTATCAGCTCAGCAGAAAGCCACGTGTCTGCTCTAAGCTCTGCACCCACCATGACTGACGCAGCTGCCCAGCCAGAGCTCTGGTGGGAGCGTGCTGCCACCCCAGAACCAGGCTGCAGGGTGGGCCCTGCTCTTGTGTCAGTACTGGATGGCATTAGTAAGCACAGCTGTGGGAGCTGTGCCCAGGGAGAAGAACTCCTCCGCTCAGTGACAGAGCTCAGGGAGGAGGTCAGTAGTTTGAGGAGTATCAGGGAGTGCAAGAGAGAGGGAGACTACTGGAATAGCACCCCACCTTCCCTGGGACAGGCCCGACAGGCAGACAGGACACGTGGCACAGAGGATTCCCTATCCTCTCCCCTCCTGGCTGAACACAGTGACTCAAGGGACAGGGAGCAATGGCAACGGGTTCCTGCCCCACGCGTCAGGCACGTCTCCTCTGTGACTGCCCCACCTCCCCAGGGGCCGTTGCATAATAGGCTCTTGAGGCTCTGCAGGTGGAACCACACAATAATGAGTACAATGGTTCATCTAGCTTGGAGGTGTCACTGAGGTTAAGTTGTCCAATGCCCTGCATCAAAACTGCTTCCATAAAGAAAAAAAGACAGGTCATTGTCATAGAAGGCTCCCTTCCGAAGGGAACAGAAGGCCCAATATACAGACCAAACCTGCTTCTTAGGGAAGTCTGCTGCCTCCCTGGAGCCTGGGTTAAAGATGTGAAGAGAAAGATTCCCCCACTGGTACAACCCTCACAGTATTATTCATTATTGAATTTTTAGGTAAGCAGTGATGAAGTTGCAACAAGAAGTCCAAGGGCAATCAAGAAGAACTTCAGGGCCTTGGGTTGACTTGTTAAGGGATTAAGAGCACAAGTAGTGTTCTCTTATATCTTTCCAGTTGCAGGGAACAATGAGGGAAGAAACACGAAAAGCCAGCAGATCAATACCTGGTCTGGTGTCACTGGTAGAATTTTGTGGTTTTTGATCATGGGTAGTTTTACACAACACCAGACCTGCTGGCAACAGATGGGATACAGCTGTCTCAAAGGGGTAAAAAAATTTTTGCACAGAAGTTAGCAGGGCTCACTGAAAGAGTTTTAAACAATATTTGAATGAGAAAAGGGATAAAACCAGACCCACTAGAGAGAAGCCTGCGGGCAGCATCCAAATGTTTGAGGGACGTGCTCGTGAGGTCCTTCAGTCTGACAACTCAGTGGAGATAAGGGATGGAGATCTATGCAGCAGCAAAGATGCAAGGATTACTGATGTGTTAAAAACCATGGAAGTGCCTGAGAATGGTCATGTAGGAATAGGGGCTTCTCCCCCTAAAAAGATGGTGGGATCAATAGCCTAACTGAAGTAGATCTACACCAATGCATGCAGCATGGGCAACAAACAGGAGAAGCTGGAAGCCATTGAGCAGCTGGAAAGCTATGACATAGTTGCCATCATGGAAACATGGTGACTCACACAACTGGAGTGCTGCAATGGATGGCTATAAATTCTTCAGAATGGATAAGCAAGAAAGGAGAGGCAGTGGGGTATCCCTGTATGTTAGGGAGTGTTTTGATTGTTTAGACCTTAATGATGGTGACAAGATTGAGTGATTATAGGTAACGATCAGGGGGCAGGTAACAATATTATAGGTAACAATCAGGGCAAGGCAGATATCATGGTGGGAGTCTCTTATAGATGACTCGACCAGGATAAAGAGGCAGATGAAATATTGTATAAGCAGCTGGGAGAAGTCTCAAAATCACTAGCCGTTGTTCTCAAGGGGGAATTCAATTTACCAGATGTCTGCTGGAAATATAATACAGCAGAAAGGAAACAGTCCAGAAGGTTCCTGGAGTGTGTGGAAGATAATTTCCTGACAAAGCTGAGGAGTGAGCCAACTAGGGGAGGCAACCCACTGGACCTGTTATTTGGGAACAGAGAAAGACATGTGGGTAATGTGATGGTTGGAGACCATCTTGGGCACAGCAATCATGCAATGATAGTGTTTAGGATTCTTGGAGAAATAAGGAGGGGGATCAGCAGTACTGCTATCTTGGGCTTCCAGAGGACAGACTTTGGCCTCTGTAGGAGACTTGGTTGACAGAGTCCCTTGAGAGGTGGTCCTGAAAGGCAGAGGAGTCTGCGAAGTCTGGACATTCTTTAAGAATGAAATCTTAAAGGCACTGGAGCAGGCTGTCCCCATGTGACAAAAGATGAGCCGGTGGGGAATAAGACCAGACTGGCTGAACAGAGAGCTTTGGCTGGAACTCAGGAAAAAAATGAGTTTATGACCTTGGGAAGAAAGGCCAGGTAACTTAGGAGGACTACGAGCATGTGAGGTTATGCAGGTGTCTTGGGTTTGAATGAGTTTCAGGGGGTTTTGGTAGTAGAGAAGGGGACTAACAGTGGTGGCCCTCTCTGAGAAGCTTCTTGAAGCTCCCCCAGCCTTTGCACCAAGGCTGAACCAATTAGCTGCACCTCTGTGTTAATGTATTTAAGAAGGGAAACCTGGGAGGAGTTGTGGGAGTTGTGAGAAGTTGCAAGGAGAATGTCTGTGTGAACACTGAGATCAGTGGAAGGAAGGAGGAGAAGCAGGGAAGGCGTGCCAGAACAGAGACTCCCCTGTATCTTGTGGTGAGAGGGCAGGGCCACCCCTTCCTGCCACACATGGGGGTCTGTGGTGGAGCAGATACTGATCTGCAGCCTGTGGGGGGCCCCATGTTGACCCAGGTAACTGTGCCTGAAGAAGGTCAGGACCCCATGAGAAGCAGCCCCCGCTGTTGTAGTTTGGCTCTGGGAGGACGGCAACATGCAGGGGTGACCCGCATGCCCGTGGGAGTGACTCATGTCAGAGCTGGTTTGTGGGGGACTGTCTCCTGTGAGAGGGTGACTGCGCTGGAACAGGGGGAGAATGCCAGAAGTTCCCCACCCCAAGGTGGAAGAAGCAGCAGGACTGACTGCACTCCCCCCATTCCCTTCCCCCTGCACTGCTGAGGGGGAGGAGGTAGAAATAACAGGAGCAAAGCTGAGCCTGGGAAGAAGGGAGGGATAGGGGAAGGTGTTTGCAAGATGTGATAATGCTTCTCACGGTTCTACTCTGTCTGTTAACTGTTGTTGTTGCTAGTGTCTGTATTAAATTTATGTTCTTTTTTTTTTCCCTAAGAAGTTTGTCTTTTGCTTGTGATGTAACAGATGAGATCATCCCTCCCTGTGCTTATCTTGATTCCTGAGCCCTTTGCTTTACTTTCTCCTTACCAACACTGGGGGGGGGGGGGGGGGGGG
>NW_020799097.1:31494586-31535706 GCF_003259725.1 Athene cunicularia | reverse complement strand
GGGGGGGGGGGGGGGGGGAAGAGGGATGTGAGCAACTGTGTGGTATTCAGTTGCCCTCTGAGCTCAAACTATGACAGCAGGGAGAAAAATAGAAGGGCCAAAGCCCAACTAGAATTTAATCTCGGTATTGCCATAAAAGATAATTAAAAATGCTTCTATAAATACATTAGCAACAAAAGAAGGGTTACGGAAAATCTCCCTCCTTTATTGGATATGGAGGGAAACATAATGACAGAGGATGTGGAAAAGGCTGAGGTACTTAATGCCTTCTTTGCCTCAGTACTAAGACCAGTTGTTCTCTGGGTACCCAGCCCCCTGAGCTGGAAGACAGATATGGGGAGCAGAACGGAGCTCCCATAATCCAAGGGAAAACAGTTAGCAAACTGCTACACCACTTAGAGACACACAAGTCTATGGGGCCAGATGGGATCCACCCAAAGGTACTGAAGGAGATGGTGGAAGTGCTCACCAAACCACCTTCAATGATTTATCAGCAGTCCTGGCTAACCAGGGAGGCCCCACTTGACTGGAAATTAGAAAATATGATGCCTATATATGAGAAGTGTCAAAAGAAGGATCCAGGGAACTACAGTCTGACCTCTCTGCTGAGGAAGGTTATGAACCAGATCATCCTGAGTGCCATCACATGTCACGTACAGGACAACCAGGTGTTCAAGCCCAGTCAGCATGGGTTTATAAAAGGCAAGTCCTGCTTAACTAAGCTGATATCATATGACAAGGTGATGACACACTTAGTGGATGAGGAAAAGGCTGTGGATGTTGTTTATCTGGACTTTAGTAAAGCCTTTGACACTGTTTCCCACAGCATCTTCCTGGAGAAACTGGCTGCTCATGGCTTGGATGGATGTGCTCTTCACTGGGTAAAAAAATGGCTGGATGGCTGGGCCCAAAGAGTTGTGGTGAATGGAGTTAAATCCAGCTGGTGGCTGATTACAAGTGCTGTTCCCCAGGACTCATTACTGGGGACAGTTCTGTTTAGTATCTTTATCAATGATCTATCTGGACAAGGGGATCGAGTGCACCCTCAGTCAGTTTGAAGATGACACCCAGTTGGGTGGGAGTGTTGATCTGCTCAAGGGTAGGGAGACTCTGCAGAGAGACCTGGACAGGCTGGAGCCATGGGCTCAGGCCAACTGGAGGAGGTTCAACAAGACTCAGTGCCGGGTTCTGCACTTGGGTCTCAACAACCCCGTGCAACACTACGGGCTTGGGGAAGAGCAGCTAAAAAGCTGCACAGAGGAAAAGGACCTGAGGGTGTTGTCAACAGTTGGCTGAATAAGAGCTGGCAATGCGCCCAGGTGGCCAAGAAGGCCAATGGCATCCTGGCTTGTGTCAGCAATAGCGTGGCCAGCAGGGACAGGGAAGGGATCTTACCCCTGTACTTGGCATTGGTGGCGCTGCACCTCGATTCCTGTGTTCAGTTTTGGGCCTCTTACTCCAAGACAGACACTGAGGTGCTGAAGCATGTCTAAAGGGCAACAAAGATGGTGAAGGGTCTGGAGCACATGTCCTATGAGGAGCAAATGAGTGAACTGGGGTTGTTTAGCCTGGAGAAAAGAAGGATGAGGGGAGACATTTACTGCTCTCTACAACTACCTGAAAGGAGGTTGTAGCAAGGTGGGTGTCAGCCTCTTCTCCCAAGGAACAAGTGATAGGACAAGAGGAAATGGCCTCAAGTTGCACCAGGGGAAGTTTAGATTGGACATCAGGAAAAACTGATGTACCAAAAGGGTTGTCAAGCGTTGGAACAGGCTGCCCAGGGAAGTGGTCTTGAGTCACCATCCCTGGAGGTATTTAACAGATGTGTAGGTGTGGTGCTTAGTGACATGGTTTAGTGGTGGCCTTGGCAATGTTAGGTTAACTGTTGGACTCAATGATCTTAAAGGTCCGTTCCAACCTAAACAATTCTATGATTCTACATGCATACTAAATCCAAGACATAGTGCTGAGACAGCAGTATCTTAGCTGAGCCTCAATATAATTTTGAGATACTATGACATCCTAAATTTATAAATTGAATTTCTTGACATCATATAAGTGGACATTGAACAGAATTGTATTTATTGTATTATTTATATTATTTGTACTCCCTGACCCTTCGAATGGTAATGTTTTAATCCTAGGCCAATGATATCTATTCTGTATTTAAAAATGTCACTGCTTTTAAGTCCAATACCTAGTAGTCCTGCAGGGCTATAGGCAATAAGTTGTAAAGGGAAATTTTCTCTACTTTCCAACTGGACACACAGACCTTGCTTCTAACCCTGCAGGGCTGTCAGCTATCAAACTCTGAAGTCATGACATTTTAAAGAAAATGTATGGAGGAGTTATTTTTAGCTTACTTTAGAAAAAAAATATTGCTTTTTTTTTTGCCCTATGCTTTCAATGAGTAAGATATCTAGTTTTACAGGTGGACATGTATTAAAATAATACTAGTAAATGCTTTAAAGAACCTAACCTATTCTAAAGGTTATATGATATAAATTCATGCCAAAATGTTAGCACTTGTGGAAAAATGAAGGAATGAAACACTCAAGGTCAGAAATACAGAAACACTGACCTCAGTTGCAACTTTTCTTATGGTTGTGTTTTAATGTCTAGTGCCTTGTTATCTTTCAGGCCATCTCACATTAAAATTAATTGAAATGACTGCAGCTTTAGTTGAATTAAGCCATCCTTCATTTTCAATGATATGTTAATTAATACCAATATGTAGTACAATGCAAACTGGAATTTCTGATAGATTCCTATACAAGAGTTGCAACATTACTAGTACCAGTAATTTAATTCTTGATGTTAAAAAATGTCTGCTTTGGAAAAATATTAGTTCACTTGTTTTAAATCTGCAAATATTTTACTGCTTCATAATACTAAATTTCACAAATTTCCAATTTTGAACTCAAATAAATACATATATTTAAAAATTAAATTGAATTAACTCCACTTCTACTGAACTAATTTTAACTCTGGAATAACTTTCTGTGAAAAAAATATTTTAAAATTTAGATTTTTAGTGTAGGAAAAGTAATTCAGAAATACCATAATCCATTGCTTCTCTAAGACCACGTTTCAGCATAATATTTATATATGGCTATAACTTCAGATGCCAGTGATTTCAGCAGATTTACTGATATACTCAAAGTAGTTACATGCTCAAATTTCTAGTGAAATCTCAGGCATTTCCATCTCAGAATTACAAAATATCAATGCATTAAGCTTTAAAATGGGTCCTTAAAATAAGTAAGGATCACTGGTCACATATTCCAGATAGTGAAATTCTATGCTGTTGTACTAGATAATCAGAGCAGATCCTTCCTCTTTTAAATCATAACAATCTCTAAAAAATGTAAAGACTATGCATATTACATTGTAACTTATGTTGTGGAAGATTTTTCTTCTTGAATTAAGTACTTGCTCAAATAATTGATCATTACAGTTTCAGTATAATTTGTGTTAATAATATAAATTATTTTTCATTAATTAACCCTTACTACATCAAATAAAAAACTAAACAGATTTATGTTAATTTAATATCTTTTTGCAACAACTAGTAGAATTAGGAATCAATTTCAACTCAAATGCAAATAATGATCATAATCATGGAAACACACTTCTCTATTGAAACATTTTAAAGGTCCCTCTCTACATGTAATGCAATTCCTTTTCCTTAGCAGCCCCTCCTCTCCAATTTCTAAAAGAAAAATGACTGATAATACATCTTGTCATTTCCATGATCTCAAACTATTCGGCTTGATGTTTTTCAAATACTACAGTTCCTAAGGGAAGTCACTTGAAGTCCAGAGTACCTATACAAGGTCATGAGTATGACGTGCTGAATAGCCAGGAAATTATTCCCCTTTATTTATTTGTTGACAACATCAATAGGCAATTAAATATGTGCTAGTAGTTGCAAAAAATGTTTCTTTGTTAAGTAAAGTTCATGCTAACATTGTCCAACTTAATTGTCATTCATTACTGTTCAATGTCATTGGGAAAGGTACTTTTATTGGGAGAAATCCCAGTACAAGTGCTGGCAGAAGTCAGCAGAGTGCAAGAGAGATCATGCTGCAGCACTTTCTACCTGGATACTGTAGTTCTTCCATGAGTGAAACCATGTGAAACTCATGAAACGTTTCACATCAAATTGTTCAGCTGGAGAGGGTTTCATGGAAGTAGCTACTAGAAAAACGAACACTTACATCTGAGAAAAAATATTGATGCAGCTGCCCTTGTGCTACCCACGGTGTAAAAGTGAGGTGTGGCATGAAAGGGAGGATTTATTGACAGAGCATTGCTGGGAATACAAGAATGTGGATGCAGCTCAAGAAGGACCATGGGCAGGATACTGGAGCAGCCCTGAGGAAAAGGAAACACTGCAGTACTTAAGCTGGATGTCTGGAAAAATGGAAGCTTATTGCATAATGCCTCTGTGTATATTCTGTCCAACAAATTCTTTTATGTCTGTATGAGGCAGATGGCACTTTAATTAAAGGTTCTGTAAACTTTCCCAAAACATCTTTGTGATTTCTGTGTTCAGCATGTTTATGTAGCTCCCACTGCAAATTAACAGGTTTTCAAATATTTAACAATGATGCATGGTTGCTTCTGCTCCATGAATGAAGAGAGAATCCAGCACCACCTGCATGATGTTAATATGTGTTATGGTCAAGACTACAGTGACTGTGGTACATAGAAAGTGCGATGGCAAAACTGAGGAATGGGATAAGACCGTGAGGGAAAAACTGCCTTGGACATGAAGAATAAATATTTAGGGGTTTATGAAAGTAAGGTTAATACCCATTTTTGCTTGTAATTGTATTACAAGCTTATGTTGTAGAAATATTTTTTTAAAAAGCTCTGGATGTCCCTGACTTTAGTATTGTCAGTAATAAATGCAACATCTTGGCATATTTGATTTTTTCCCCTTAAAACAATTTTTAAAGGCATCAGATATGCTGCGGGAGGGTAGGGAAGTGTTCTTACAGAGAAAAGCATGCAGTGAACAGTTCCTTCTCCACAAGGTAAAATAATTTCTAGACTGAGTTATAGAGATATGTTCCTTTTCTGTCTGGAGCCAATATATATTTTTGGTAGCTTTCTTCCAGTAGAAAAACAAATACTAAACAGGACTTTAAAAAGTTAATTAGAAAAAATAACAAAACTATGTGAATATGAATCTATCTCAAATTATGGAAATCAGGTGTCTTCATAAGCACACTTACCTCAAAACAATTAATTTCTGATTTAAACATAAATTGATATAGACTTTAAATCAACTTTGTAAAAATTACTTTAGAGATAAATGTAAAGACAAAAACCAGCTGCAACATTAGACTGCATCGCTGATTCAGATAAAGTCTGCCATTAAATCTTCTGTATTCTTCTTGAAATTAAATTATTTACATAGTACTTTTGATCCTTAAACTGACAAAGGAAACCTTGGTATACAAGACGTATCACTGCTCATACATCTGAGCTTCTGAGCACTCACACAGTTGTGCATGCAATGTTATATAGATAGACAGTCCATCTTTACATATGTAAGCCATTGAAAGAACTGGTTCTAATGCTATCATGAATATAAAACTGCGGTTTTGACACCTGAAGCTGAAATGCAAACAATAGCAACCTGGTTATAGGTTGCTACTCCTGTGGACAGTGTAATAGAATTTATATAAAAATTTATCTGAGTATTTGCTAATGTAGACAGCGCTCAAGTCTGCTTCTTTTTGTGTACGCCTGTTTACAGATTTCCTGTGAAATTGCTGTCAGAAACTACAAAGGTCACATTAAATTTTTGTGGAGGTGTTTCTGGATATGTTGCCTTTGTGTCCATGAGGCAACATGTCAAACACTGTTGTAAATGCATGTACTGTAAAGCACTGCTTTCCATGACAAGTAAGTCATCACATGAATGAAGAGAAGAGGCCTCCAGCTATCTTGTGACTCCTTCATTTTTCCATTTTACCAGTTTGGGTCCTTTCATGAATACGCAGCATGCTTTATATGCTGGAGGACTAGAATCATTGTTTTAACTGTTCCTTTTGTCTTTTGGGTAAATGAAAGGAGGTTGTTGCATAAAAGAAGAGACAGTATATAAAATTACTAAAGCTTTCTTTTGGAAAAGCAAATTCCTCACTACCTCCCAAGGGAATTATATGAAAAGCTCATGCAAACAGAATGTGTATATTTTTATGACTCTAGCTATGAAGTTACAGCCACATACAGTATTTCATTTTGTGTTCACTATCAACCGCAATTGCTCCTTTTTCCATCTAATCTTTCATCTCTGCAGCTCCTCTTTGGAATCTCATTAGATTAATGGGTCACTAAAACATTGTTTGATCATATTTCTCAACCACCTTCATCAGTTTATGAGTCAAGCCTGCAACATATGAAAGCAAGATCATTTTTACACTTAATTTCTCTAACATATTTTAAATATTCAATGTTAAGAAAAGAGCTGTTCCATCCCACCTTCTCTTCTGTGTCACAAGGTAGTAGGTATTTTAATTCAAGACTAATACGAAAAATGGCAGACTACACAGATTTCAAATTCATCTGACTGACAGATGTGCAAAATCAAACATCCAACAGATACGACAGTTGGAGGATATGCAAAAGAAATTAACTCTTGAAAGACAATCAAGGGCAGCCTGAACTGGGTACTGGGATCTCATAATGCCAAAGCAGACCTAGCTAAGTATCTGGCATTTTGCTTTATATTGTTGACGAACTCTGTGATCTGATGTTTAGATTTAGCATCTTCTATTCCACTTAATGCCCTAAGAAATGAGAGACATGAAATATTCCCCTTCCTGTTCAAGTCAAATGAAAAAAGAAATATATCTGCATCGAGAGAGTATTTTTGTAGTTTAATCATCCCAGTCTACTGAAACCAGGCATCAGGGCAATGTCCAATTAAACACACAATGTTTGATGGAAAAGCAAAGTAATTTAAGACAGTACAGAAGACAGTAACAAAGAGGATCAAAGATCCAGAAAACGTGACTGATGAGAAAGACTGTAAGAACTGGCATAATTAATTGAGGAAGAAGAAAATCTGAGAGGAAACATGACAACAGTTTTCTCATATACAAAAGGTTGCCAGGAAGAGAAAGTACTGTCCTGTTCTTTTCCACCAGAGACAGGAAAAAAAGTGCTGAGCTTAGACAGAATCAGAGGCTACTAGGGAAAACTTCCCAACTGTAGAGATATTAAAGCCTTGATCATTCTGCCTTGGGGAGCCCTGGAATCTCCATCATCTCAAGTTTTTAAGAGCAGAATACAGAACAGTCTGCTGGGAATGAGCAAGACAACAGGGTAAGTGATCTCTTGAGTGATCTTCTTCACTATGTGCTACAAGCCAGTGTTTTCTTCTAAAGGGAGCTGTGTTTGTTGCACACTCCTGAAAATGCTGAAGTGCTTTCCACGGCCAATGACTGTAATATGACCGTGCTGCATCTTGTACATTTGAGCACAAAATTGGGAACTGGACAACGTAAATGCTTGGCAGTTTATCAGCATGGTTTAGAGAGCTGTATGACTCTTTCTTTGTTGTTGTTGTTCTTATTGTGGTATGCTTGTTTCAGGATTTGTACAGATGTAACCTATGAGATTTCAGAACTGAGCAGAACTCTTATGCAAATGCAAATATAAAATCCAAAGCCAGCTGAAGTAAGCAGAAGAGTTTCAGATGGCTTTTACGGCTTTGGAGCAGGTCTGTGAGGTGGGTGTGTCTAGGGTCATCTGTGTATCTGTGTGTCTGTGCTGAGAAGAGGGGGAAGGAGATATCTATACAGCCACTTACTCTGACTTTGAAACTCTGGCTTTATGTAATTGACTCAGGGGTGTACTCAAACTTCCTAATTTAGGAGTTGAAATAACTGTGGCATTTAGGCTCAAAACAGAAAAAATGAAACTGCATAATCTCTGGGGTGGACAGGCTCCCCATATGCCAGTGAAGAGACTTAATCTCTATGTTTATATGAAACACTTACTATAATCTGAATACATACTTTGACAATAACATTGAACATGTTCTTTAAGCATTCAGCTTATCTTAAGTGCCTGAATAGTACTTCAACAGGAACATAATATAGAACATAAACCAGAGTATCATGACTCACAAAAAAGGGAAGTAAAGTTAAAACATTTAAAAGGTCATATTTCATTTTTAGATGATGCAGAAACTATTTTATGTGTTCATAACAGTCAATTGGAAGCAGTGGAATTTTCTTAGTAATTTGTGAAGCTAATTAGTTGACACACTGAGAAATCCAATCTATAAAGCATACCATTGTCAGATCAATGATAATAAGAAATAGTTCTGTTGATTTTTTCAGTGTTTTATTGTTGTATACAGGGACACAATAATATTGCAGAAAATTGATTTTCTGTGGAAAAGTTCCCCTGTTAAGCATTGTATTCATCATATTGGAAACCAATGAGATTTTAAAAAGAACTAATAGTTAAGCAGTATTAGCAAAGTTCTTTCCCCCACAATGTTAAACTCAGGTGGTTAAACTGAATAATGAAGTGGGTCAGTGATCCAACCCCAGAGTTTCTACACAATGGCCTCCTGTGAGGCACAATGTTCTACGTGAAGCCATTTAGAGTTGACAAACCATATCACTTCCCAGGAGGTGGATAAGGCCCTATATTGTACATTTTATAATTCTGCAAAAAAACTTTATGCGTTTTTTATTATCATTGATCTGTGCCTACAACTCCTGTTGAGCTGAAATAGAAACTTTGTGGACCAAGGAAAGTACATGCTAATATTGTGATATATCATGTATAAACAACTGAAAATCCAAAGTCAAAGTGACTGGCACTTAGAATGGACACCTTTTATGAAAGTTGTATTTTCTTATCAAGTGTCAGGGCCCTGATTTTGACAACAGGCTTTGACAAATCTATAACCATCTTTCTCCATAATCTTCCTCCATGACCTCTTTTCTCACCCGTTCCCAGAGGCTAGGTTTCCCCTGCTCAGGGTCACTTCTAATCTGTCAGAACTGCGTAACTTTTTATCCGCCTGCTGTGAAAACATAAAAAAAAAAAAAAAAAAAAAAGTGTGAAAAGCTGGGACCTCCATGCACACATGCTTCACCCATTGGCTCAGGGGTTGCATTTAAGCTCAGGCCCCTGCCCTTGCCCCATGTCTGTGACATGCTGTAGTTACACTGTGCTTGACCTTGCACCATGCCAGTCCTGACTTTGTCTTCCTGGCTTGACTTCACAGCCTGATCTCAGACCTGCCACATCACTACAGGCTGTCTGATGATCAGTGGGCTGTGACTGACCCCGGACCCATTCTGCTCTTCTTGTTTGCATGCGTGGGACTGCATCTTTCATCTGAGCTTTGCTGTCAGCCTCAGCTCCCAGCTCACCTTCCCTTCTGGATCTGCCCTCTCCTGCTGCTCCCTGATGTCAAGGTGCTACACCATAATTCAAGTACATACACATAGGGGACAAGTCTAATGATAGGGGCCCTGAATTAAAGTTCTTACTTTTATCTCAGTCCACTGAGGGCGATCAAAAGTTTCAGCACCTTTCTGAAGGGGCTGTGAACCTTATTAACCAGCTTTGGGAAAAACTGTATTATCTACTACAGTGAGTGAATGTACTGAAAATTAGTACAATACATTGAACAGGGAAGGACCTTGAGATGTCTTTTCCTGTGGTATTGCAAGAATGTCTTACAAATGTCCATTAACTAATTACATTAATTAGAGCTTCTCTCCTATCTCACAGGAAACATTCAAGTTCTGTTTGACTCTCATACTTTCTTTGAAATCTTGGCCAGGCAGCAGGACAGGGTGCTGTCATCCTAGGCTGATGAAACAGCTTTACAGATTTGCATACATTTCCCAAAGCATCTTATTCTGTAAACTGACCCCAGAGTAATTTAAAAATTTGTATTTGTATTACTAAGGTTTGTTTTTCTTCATCTAAGAAGAATCTTCTCGATCAGTCATGTTTTACACTTCTGTCCTGAATGCTGGTTCAAGGCAGGTCCATAAACACTGGGCTCCATCACAATCCTACTTCCAAGTAATCCCACTAATAGCTTCAGCAGTAGTAGAAAATAACTGTTTTCCTGATGGAGGTGAGATGAACAACAAAAAATTTCCCTTTTCTCCCTACTAAAACATGGTGGGATGCAATGTAGATACTAGGCATCTCTTGTTTAGCCCCCTGAGAATGCTTGGAGAGTGCTTAGCACCCTCAGCTTAATGTGGCAGATCTAAAGCTTTTTAGCTGGAGTGGATCCTGGTTGATTCAGGATGATTGTGTAGGCACAGTGGATGTATGTTGTGGTCCTGGCACATCTGGTGCTGTGCTTAGCACAGAAGGGAATCCAGACATAGAGACTCACAAAGTTTTGGGGTGTGTGTGTGTGATCCTGCTGTGCTCCTGAGAACTTGCATGGGCATTAGCACAAAAAATATTTTTTAAAAATATATATGTGTGTTATAAGGGGGAGAGAAAATTCTTGGGTTTGTGCTGTGTGAGGAGACTGAGCTGCTGTATCTCATCTGCCAGGATGGTGAGCCTTGCAGCATCAGGCTGCAAGCAAGACCCCAGACATTAAGTAATATGCATATTTCAGGCTGAAATGAGCCACAGACAGAACACAAGAATTATGGAAACAATAAGTAAAGGAGATGATGATTGTAGAAACACAGGTAGACCCCTTTCTTGCAATGTAGAACAATCTTGGACTGTGGCCTGTGTGCAGGGCTCTCAAAATTGCTGATGCAGGATACCCAGAATGCAAACATGATGCAAACGTGCCCAGAATCTGAAACATGTTGCCTCCTTCTGTTCTCTTGGAATTTAATTTGGTTACAGAAACAGACTTTCTTTAATTTGATCTCTTTACTCCCATGAAATTTAATTTCTTTCTTCAGAATGATTCAACCTCACCAACAATGAGTTGAGTTGTGGTTGAAATTTTCTTCTCTGAGATGGAAGAGGTGGTATAAAGCTCCAAGTATTCATGAGGAAAATTAGGGTAGAATTGTAGCTTCAAAGGCAAGTGTTTTTGAAGGCCATCATATAATGCATCATATAAAAGGCCACTAGACCATCATATAATACATGGGTGCGTCACTGATCCTCCTTAATGAAAGCAACAAGCCAACTGTCCATAAACATGGAGATGTCATCTACAACTGGAAAGTATTGAATTATAGCGTGATTGAGATGTCTAAATCTCCATGTCTATTTCAAATTAGGTACCCAACACTGAAGATTAAAATATTTCAGGTACTCTTCTTTAATATTTCCTATTGTTTGATGTAGTTGTCTCTGTCCACTGCATTCCCTGTTATGAATCCCATTCTGAGGAACCTAGTTCTCTCCCTTCTCCATAGATCAATGACACACAGGGAGACTGATCATACGCCATTTCCTTTATTCATCTGGGGCAAATGTGCTCTAAATTGTCACAACTGCTTGTACTGATTCTAGTATCAAAATTCACCATGACCATAGAATAAAACCTGTGTGATGCAACAGAGTCACAGGTCCAGTATTTTATTTAGTTTTTAATGTATAATTTCTTCAAATATAAAAACTAAAAAAGCCCAAGAAAAATACGCCTTTAAAAGCATTCTCCCAAGAACAAAGCAGGGGTAGTTATTAAGACTAATCACTTGAAAGACCCTGTCTGGAACTGCTTTTTTTTAAAAAAATTATATTTATAGACAATATTCATTAGATAATGCAAATATGTTTTCCTTCTCTCACTATCACAGATGCTACAGTTGAAATGATACTTTAAGGCTGCAGTAATTAACTATGTTCTGAAAATAAAAATTTAAAAAACCCTCAAAATGTTAAACACACTTTAATTCATAGGGCTATGAAATAGGGGCTTTTTTGCAACACAAAATTCCCTAATATTTATTAAAGTTCTCATGCATGAGGTTGCTGCTTGGTTTTTGCTCAGTTAGAACAATGCTTGTGAAGAATATTTCAACCTTTTTTTGAAGTCCCTCCTAGCAGCCAGAGAATGAAAAATATTCTACTGGCAAACTGTGGCAAAGGTTTTCCTTTCCCTTCTCTATAAGTTTACTGCAACGTTTGATATTACAAACCACAAAATTTTGCTTTATACTCCTGAAACATGACTGGGAATTACTTGTATTACACTAGAATGCTTCGAATAGATTCAACATCCTGTGTAAAAATTTTAATCATCCATATAGAGTCAGAATTGAAGCATCCCCAAGGCTCAATAATCGGCCCTTTATTATCTATGATCAACGTGCTACCACTGTATATTTATCAGTCATTATACTAATTACAGCATGGGAAAATGCTTTCACTTTTGGGCAACTACTTACATGGACTGATTGGTTCCTCTGCTACTGTTGTAAAAACTTGAAGGTAACCTGGGAGTGCTTTCTGGCATCTGTGACAAATATCTTGGATTCCTTTAGTGACAAAGGAAGATGTTCACTGATGTTCTTGTTTTTCTGGCTAGGATTTGATCCTTTTTCTGTTCAGAATAGCAGGTGATCATATCCTCATTACCCTTAATGTGTTTCTATTTTTCCTGTTTCTTGTACTCAAATGTAAACTGATAGTTAAACAGTGCTACAAAACAAGGAAATATTCACTATGTTGTCTCCTCACACACAATTATCAGTTTGATATGATGAGACCCATTTTTTAATGTCAGAAATAGTATCTTTATCAATGATCTGGACAAAGGGATCGAGTGCACCCTCAGTTTGCAGACAACACCAAGTTGGGTAGGAGTGTTGATCTGCTCAAGGGTAGGGAGACTCTGAGAGAGACCTGGACAGGCTGGAGCCATGGGCTCAGGCCAACTGGAGGAGGTTCAACAAGACTCAGTGCCGGGTTCTGCACTTGGGTCTCAACAACCCCGTGCAACACTACGGGCTTGGGGAACAGCGGATAAAAAGCTGCACAGAGGAAAAGGACCTGAGGGTGTTGTCAACAGTTAGCTGAATACGAGCTGGCAATGCGCCCAGGTGGCCAATGGCATCCTGGCTTGTGTCAGCAATAGCGTGGCCAGCAGGGACAGGGAAGGGATCTGACCCCTGTACTTGGCACTGGTGACGCTGCACCTCGATTCCTGTGTTCAGTTTTGGGCCTCTTACTCCAAGACAGACACTGAGGTGCTGAAGCATGTCTAAAGGGCAACAAAGATGGTGAAGGGTCTGGAGCACATGTCCTATGAGGAGCAACTGAGTGAACTGGGGTTGTTTAGCCTGGAGAAAAGAAGGATGAAGGGAGACCTTTACTGCTCTCTACAACTACCTGAAAGGAGGTTGTAGCGAGGTGGGTGTCGGTCTTTTCTCCCAAGGAACAAGTAATAGGACAAGAGGAAATGGCCTCAAGTTGCACCAGGGGAGGTTCAGATTGGACATTAGGAAAAACTGATGTACCAAAAGGGTTGTCAAGCGTTGGAACAGGCTGCCCAGGGAAGTGGTCTTGAGTCACCATCCCTGGAGGTATTTAACAGATGTGTAGGTGTGGTGCTTAGGGACATGGTTTAGTGGTGGCTTTGGCAATGTTAGGTTGACAGTTGGAATCAATTATATTAAAGCTCCTTTCCAACCTAAATTATTCTGTGATTCTATGATTCTTTGTGCTCTATTAATGTCCTAACTTTGCTTCACCAAAACTGATTGTCTCTCATGGTGGTCCCTGTAAAAATTGTAATAGGGCCCTGAAATTAATTTTTTCTGTCTCTTAGAATTGTATTTGTTATTTGTTTGGGGTTTTTTGCTAATTCTATTGAACTCATTATTGTTCTGTCTGCTTTCTAATGAGCACTTGGTCTTCTAACTGGTTTGTTTCCAGATGATAATACAGTAGGAAATTTTCATCATTAGTCATCAGCAATTCCTTGTGAATCCAAGCAGAATTTTCTCTAGTTAGCCTCTTACCTATAATAGCTGTCTTTGACATAAGCAGACACTTAATTCTCCTCAAATGCTTCAGTGTGTTCTGAAGTGTTGTGCTATTTCTTAGTTCTGCTTCATTCTATCCAAACGAGATTGGCCTACCTCCTGTGGCTTGATCAGCTCCACAAAATCTTCTCTGCAGGTGTCACACAGGTTTCTCTTCTCAAGGCACTGATTTTTAATCTGTACCTGCTTCTCTTCAATAATCTGATCTGTCAATGTGGGCCTAAATTTCATTTATATGCTGATGACAAACAGATTGATGTTATAAAATTAGCCCTTAATATTTCTTCTGCCACATCTGTGCTGCCTGCTTGCCAAGCTGATGACAAGGTTGGGATGTTTAGAAATTTCATACAATTTAATGCCTTCAAAATATACATTGCTTCAGGGGGAATAGGCAACATTTAAAATCACCGTTCTTTTGTAAGTCTGTCATTGCGGGCTCACTATAAAGAAATTTGCAATGGCTAGAACTGAGATTCCAGATCTGGCTCTAAAATAATATGTGTATTTTTATACATCAAAAACTGGTGGCAGGCATCAGGCACTAGAGTTCCAAACCTATGCATCTATGGTCAGCATAGCCACTGGCAATTTTGAATTTAAATTTAGCAACTACTTTGACACACTTTTCAGAGTATCTTTTAATTTTATGTAATTATAGATGGAGATTTTTTGAACATTTTTTTTTAAATTACTTGGAGACTTTCAGTGTTCTTAGGGTGTTCTTGACACAACAATTAGGTTAATGCTAGCTGATGTCATCACGGACAAACTCAGATTCGTCCCAGTGAACATAGAATGGAGACTGTCTCTCAAACAGAAAGATTTCTTGTAGAGCTCTTTGAAAAGCCTGCAGTGAAATCTGGAGCCACGTTAATCTTTTCTGGTTTTGCGTTTTCTCTGAATCTGAAACACAAGGCGAGCACTTTTGTCTGTTGAGAACGGCTTCCTGAATGAACAGTCAGTTTTGACAAAAAGCAGGGCCTGCTTTTCCAAAGTAAGGTGAAACTCAGTTCATATTTAAAAACTAAGCCATCCAAAACCTCAGGAATTTTAGTCTAACTTAAATTTGAAAATCAATATTTCTGTCAATAGGGTCTGGAATTCAAGGCAGTCTGTTTGCAGAAAATGTTCACAGACTTCATTTCCAGCCTTCTCTTTCTTAACATGCGAAATAATTTCTAAAAACATTATATATCAAAAAATTCATAAAAGTAATCTCTTAGCTCTAGATGAAAGGAGGTCAGTTCATTATAGTCTCTCATCTCATGTGTCAGGACAAGAAGAGCATGTTCAGATGGTCTTCTATGAATAAATGCAATGTATTTTTTAAGTAGCAGATTTCAGCATTTTCACATAAAGTTTACTGAATACATAAGAAGATTTTCCTTACAGATTCCTGAACAAGACTTTTTTAGGTATATTAGGTGATTTCCAATTTGTTGTTAGCATGACAGAGGCATTCTTTTATTTTCTTACTTTGAATCACAGATATTTAAGGGAAATCAGTCTTCCTACCAATCAGACCTAAAATTCTTGAATATAATAAAAATCAGGCCAAACTTCTCTAGTTATACAATGCTACTCATCGCCTTTAAATTCTATAAATATGTATAGGAAAATAAATTTATTCAGACTTTCAAAACCAAAGTTCTATAGGAATGTTTTAGGAGAAAATTTTATTATTGTGAATACTTGTTTCTCCCGCTGGTCATCTGATTAGTTTTGTTTCTTTTCTTAATGCTTCTCTTTGTAGCTTAAATAAGGAAAAAATAAGGTTAGAAAATATAGGAAAAAAATAATCCCTGGAATAGCTATACTGCCTGCATTTCTTTTCTCACATCCCGTTGCTTAATGCATTGATCTCTGTGTCAAAAGCAGAGTTTCCTGTTCAATCAGAACTGATGGTGGCAGAGTGCTAGCCTGCAGCTGGGCTTGGAACTCATACAGATGGGTCAGCAGCATGGTAGAGTTTAAAACAATACAAATGTTGGCTGCCTTTTCCAGAGGTGATAAGGATGGCATCTGCTTCAGGATCTCATCAGGAAGATTCTTTGGGTCAAATCTACAGCTATAACATGATCCCTAAATGTAAGACTTTGGGTTAAAGCCAGCAGATGAAGAGAGTGGTGTGGTTATTGGCTGAAGCTGGACTCCCCAGAAGACAAGTGGAACTAAGAAAGCTGGGAACTAATTAATCCTATCTGCTTACAGATGTGGCGCAAAAAGAGAGTCATCTTCACTTCAAGGATGAACTGCGAGCCTTTGGTGTAAAGAAGTGTCACTGCGTACAGGCAAAAGTATTGCTCTCATATAGTAGACCTAGACCATAAACTTTCCAATGTAAAAACACTCAGGTTATACAAGGATGTACTTGGAATTCATAACAGGAACCTGTAGAAGCTTTGGCATTGCAATAAAAATCTTTACACCAGTTTTTGGTCATCCACAGTTTTAAGCTAGCCACAAGGAGTTCAGAGCTGCTTTATAGTTTAGGCTTGAAAGGGTGGGCCAACTGCTCCAAGGTGAAAGTATTTCACTACATTAGGATCACTTATTCAAAGTCTCAACTGAGATTTTAGCAACTTTTGGGGTTTATGTTAGCATATTTTTTAAAGGTAATGAAAAATATATGTTCATTTAAAAGAAGCTTTAACGGAAGAATGAACAACAGCTTTGTTCCAAGTACGCCTTGTCAAAAGAAGACAGAAATTAATTTTAAGGCAGGGTCAAATAGAATTCAATATGCAGGATATCTGCATATCTCTTGACTTCGATTCTATTTGCTTAGATGTTAAACCTAATGCTTGTTAATTTTATTCATAACATATTGAGCCTGGCCTGCTCTGCTTTACTTGTTTGTACCTCTTCAGCTATGCACAGCAGGCATGAACTGAGTTGCCAGCTGATTAAGGTGACTGGCATGAATGGAGCACTGTAAAACAGAACATACCAGTAAATGTGGCCCTTCTTTAAAAAGAAAGGTCGTGTTGAGCTCCCTTCTAACTCTTTAGCAGGATAAGGAAAATACATTGTTCTTAATTTTAAATATAAAGAAGCTCACAGATCTGTGGTTTTCTGCTAATATGGAAATATGTTTGTATTTGATTAAATTTCTGGGCAATTTGACATATTTCTGTCAATTTTTTTTTTTTTTTTTGGTGTATATATATCAAATTCAGATGCCAATACATCAATTCCACAAAGTATGCATACAGATTTCACTCTTGTTCCTTCACATTTATGAGCATTCAGATGGCTTGGTATGGAATTAGAGAGGTGCTATGCATAAAATTTTGGCATTGGTTGGGATGCTGCTCCAGTCTCTGGTTTGCAAATGCCTAGAAAATTTTGGGTCAATGGTTTTACACAAAAAATACATGTAATTGGGCTGAGCATCCAGCAGATTATATCTGAATAGTAGGTAGTGTTTTCTCTGACTTTATATTTGGTTTATGCATAAACAATAGTATACTACACATTAGGCCTTCATAACTCAGGATAGGTTGTAGATGGACAGCATGCACATAAGAGATCAAATCTTGCATTGTAAAGATTTTAAAACAAACCTGCAAAATACATTAATGCTGATGCACAAGACCAAAGGAAGAATTGGGGTAACAACTGGCTCTCCAAGTACTGATCATCTGCTGCCTCTGGCTTTCCCAGCCTAGCACAACAGATCATCAGCCAGTTCTGTCAATGATAACTACAGCTGTTATTTTGTGGGCTGTATATAGAAAAGCTTAATAACCTGCAAGCAGTCCAAGGTCTATACATATTTTGTGTGTGATACAAAATGAAGACAGTGTCCCTTTCAAAATGATAATAAAGACTTCAGAGCAAGCCCAGATTTTCCTAGCAATACTTTGTCATTCACAATAATTAAACAGAAGGGTTTTATCATGATACTGCTAAAAATTCAAGAGTTAACATCAGACACTGAAGACTTGATATGAGTTTGTATTTATGTGGTTGGTTCAGATTATTTTTTTAATTATTAAAAATAAAATTAAATTGAAATTCTAGTCATGTATCCATAATCTTCTAGTCATGTATCTGTAATCTAATCCAGAATTATTAAAGGGTTTCAACAGTTTTATATGCTTTTCACTTTGGAAAGATTAGAGTTTGGATCTAGAGTCCACAGCAATTTAAAGTTATTGGAGCGCTTCACAAATTGGAATTCTAATTTGGAAGAATGAAGGTCTCCTAAAAAAATGTGAAGCACACCAATAATTTTAAATTATTTTCTAGTTTGCAAGCCCAGAACCCCTACCATTTACAAAGAAAGACACTTAAAAAGTAAAGTGCTGCAATAATTTCAAATCAGTGAATATGGTGTAGAGTGATCCTAAGGCACTGAAGTGCTACACTTTCTTTTATGGAAGACCTTCAATCTTAAAAATATAAGCAAGTCAAAGTTTCATCTCTGCAAAACTGAAGATACACTGAACTGATTAGAGATAAGCAACACACATATTACAAAAGAGGTCATAAACATTTCAGATGCAACTACACAAAAAACATCTGTGTGTCTGTGAATACAGCTGAAAGCTTAGTTTTTCCTGATTTATAGGTTTTCTCATTTCTCATTATTTGTATCATATACAAAATCAGTTTAGTAGATCAGCCTAGTTGGTGATCCATTTTTCCTCTGAGAAAATATATCTGTGTCTAATTTTACCTGCACTTTTATACATACATGTGTACAAAAAAGCACTTTTTATTTTACTGTTGTGAGAGAAATAAAATATAGTGGTCTTGGTCCTCACTGAAAATAGAAGGCATGAGAAACACGTCTATACACATCTGAGTGACACAAAGTCAGTGATGTGATCTCACATCAAAGGCAGCTCATAGTGGAAAAAGAAAGATAAAATAGTCCAAATACCAAAACTGTAGTCTAAGATCTGATTTATATTCAGAGTCAAAGTGACAACTCTGTTCTGTCTCTCTGATCCTGCTCTGTGTCTGTTGGAATTAGTTCTGGGTAAGCTTTGTTTGGAAAACCCCATCTTTCAATCAGCATGGTTATATTTTCTATTTTGTATGTTATTTTCCATATTAAAAAATATAATTCATTATTAATTAATAATTTAACCACCACTTGGCCTTTTTCTCTCTATATAGAACTTCCACTATTTCGCTAGTTTTGGAAACCATACATATTTGACCTCATAGTCTCTAACATCTTTTTATGCAAAAACAGTGATCTTATCTTCCCTGTTCCTTGACTAGCTTTTGCAACACAGATTCCTTGATGATTTCTAAGCCTCAGTTCCAGTCCTCACCTTGCTCTGAACACTTTTACAGGTTCTTTATGATTTATGTGACTCTGATTATAGTTTTTTACTGTTTTTTTCTTTCCACTCTGTTTGATCTCTGTGTAGCTCTCAATCATTATTGATCCTTCTTGAGTATCTCAAGAAGGTCAATATCTACAGCTTTTTGATCTCTTTTGAGCCCCATCTAACTGTTTTTTCAGCAGTTTCTTTGGAGTTCCTATTTTCTTTGCCCCATTGATTATGAAAATTTTGAAAGCTCTCCTCTTTTCTGTCGTACCTGCATGCATATTTCTGAATACACATTCATTTAGGTCATATTGACTTTGCACTTCTTTCAACTAAGTTTCTTGTTCCTTTACAGATGGTGAGAGAAGATTTGGAAAACATAGCAGGAACAAAGCAGGCAAAGTGGGCCACAGACAAAATCAACCTGAAGAAATTGATCACTGAGTCAAATTAGTTTGTAGCTAATTAAGCTGCTATTGAAATGAATTGCGAGCTTAAGCCAAACTAGTTATCAACATGGCAATGAAGTCACTAAAATTGAAGCAAAATAACACACAGTTGCACAATAGTGTATCTCAAAAGAATTTTGCAAGTGAGGTCAACATTATTTTTATGTCACAGGTGGTAAAGCTTTTGTACAGAAAAGAAGTGATTTTCCTAGCGTCATTCAGTATTGCTGGGAACATAAAGTATGTTCCCAGCCAACTGACCTCCTTGCTCTGCAACTCTGCTTCCAGTTTCCCCCTCTCTCATTGCAACCTATCAATATCACCTGCAAAAGTACAGGCTACAAAAGAAGAAGAGACAGGAATAACATTCAGTGAACAAGTATTCACTGCATTCAACAGCGAATTCCTGAGAAGCTTAAGAAGGCTCAAGGGAAAGACCAAAACCAGAACAGTAATGTTGACCTCCTTTTCATGATGCTTGGGGAAACAGATTCAGAAAAGTATTGGAGTATATTAATGAGGGACTTGATGTGCATAATAAACTGCTGATTTTGCACCTTTGAGAAATTCTATAGTTCACTAGCAAAGTTACATTTTAAAAAAGCATTAATGTTCCCTTATTATGTATGTTAGAATACATTTTCCAAATGGCAAAGGCTTCAGGATCAGACCAAAATTCATAACCATATTCTGTTTTTCTTCCCTTTCCTAATTCCATTCTCTAACTGAAATTTCCTAATTCCCATTTCTAACCACAATGGCTAACTGTAAACTTGCTTTTTTCTCTCTGCCATTCATTCAATTAACACACTTTTTCCAGGTCTCTCCCTTCTACATATCTCATATCTGAGTAGGTGGTGAAGCTTTCACTTCTATCCCACCAATCTGGAAATGTCTCTTAATTCTCTTTGAGTCTCTTTCATTTCAAAGTTACATGTCCCCCATCTATGACCTTTTGTATGACCTGTATTAAGAAGAAAAGTCTCTTCAAGCACCTCTTGAATACATTACCAAAGAAGCTCTTGGTGCTTGAGAAAGAAAAATAGTCCTGCTTCCAAAATCTTACAGTATAAGAGAGAGAGACAAGATGTTACCTCTCTGGTTCAACATCTTAAAGTAATTCAGTTGGTATAGTTTTTAATTTGCTTACAACTTAGATGTCTATCTAGCAGAGTAATTTTTTCCACAGAAGTTCAGGCCTTCTTTGAATATTCTTTTCTGACTACTTCCTCATTATTTACAGTATAAGACACTTTTCCCACAGAGACAGGTTCTCAGTCTTGCCTCTAGCACAGCAGCACACATTACAGTGCATCTTGTCAGTGTTATGCTTGGTGATTTCCATGCTGTGTCTGGAGTCAGTCCAGCCTATTGTCTTGCTCTGACTGACTTCAGCCTCACCCACCCACTCTGTTCCTTTCCTTCTGTCTGTCTGCCATGATGATTTGTGCTGTTATTACTACTGACCTAAATATTGATGACTCACCTTTTCCCCCTGAGTAGTTTCTCCTTGACTCCCACATAAAAACACCCTTATCTTCTTTACAATGAATGGAATTGATGTGTGGTTAAGAAGGTTAAGATCTTATTAATTAGACATACATTTCAAATCTTGTACTAATCCAAAAGAAGTAGTCAAAGACTTTCAAAGTCTAGTCAAAGAAGTAGTCAAAGTCAGCGATATTTCTATATCACTGTGATATTTCTGTATCAGACGCATTTCTATACCAGAATCAGATCCTTGTCCAACCTTGTGAAGGTATTTAGAGCCTCACAAATTCCATTTCTATTGGCTTCTGAGTGACTTGAAACTTGTATTTAAACTTGGCTGTTTAAATTCATCTGGAGACCCATTTGAAGATTTACAGATGCTGGTTACTATGTCTTTTGTGCTCCTGCCCATTTGGAACTAGTCTAGTATTTCCAGGTGACCTAAACATGATTCTGAAGGAGGAAGCTAAGACTAATTTAATTTTCCTCATTTTTTAAAGCAGATATACCATCTGGATTTTCAGCAATTCTTGTAACTTAACCTTCTGAAGTGCAAACACAAATTCTGCCTATCTCAAACTTCTTGTAAATTGAACTTACAAATGAATTATAACTCAAGGCCACTGGAGATCTGATAAAAATTCCAGAGCAGTCAGGAGTGACCCTTCCATTGGTGTCTGTAAATACCCATACAAACAAACAGTTCAGTACTCATAAAAATGAGAGATAATTTTAAAAAGGTGTTCTTCTGTTGTGTATATATATTTTTTTTCATTAAGACTCTAGTTATCTTTTGTTCAAAAGTGATTCAACTTCATTTTAAGCATCTAACTTAGCTAGAGAAGTACAGAGGAGACCCTATTGAGCCATGTCCCCATCACAGAGTTCTATTTAAACAATTAAGTTTTGTAAGTATTTTGATACCATTTTGCTATTCAAGTGAATACTCTTTTTTTACAATGAAAAAACAAAATCCCCAAATCTCCAAAACCTAACTTGCCTGTTGACTGGGGAAAAGTGATATTGTCAGACATTTTGTGTCAGAGAAGTAGGTAATGAATCTTTTTGATCTATCTTTAGAGCACTCCAGATAACTGTGAACAGGTTAAATCAGTAGTCAGACAGATCAATAGCAGAGAGGTGATGGAGTCATTGGACCAGATCAACACTAGCAGCAGAAAAGAAATGGTCACAGGAAACTGAAAAATTATGGGGAAATCTAAGTGATTTCAAAGAAATATTATAAAGGAAAATTCAAACTGTGGCTAAGGATAGATGCTGTAGAAGTACTATATAGAATCTCCCTCCAATGTATACTAGGTTCCTACTAAAAAACACAGTGATTTTATATAAACAGGGTTGTGACCAAGGAACAGAAATAGCTGATCAAAATGAAAATATTGCAAACTGAGACTGTTTGGAAAGCATCAGAATGTTCACATGCAGTTCTTCACCTTTTTCATATTACATGCTCTGTATTAACTATATTGAGTTTTTCTGGATCATCTCCAGCTTGAGCATATTTTCCCTTTAGCTGACCAAAATTGTACCTAATAAAGTAAAAGTCTTAGAGCACCAAACACTATACAAACACTCAATTAACTTCTACTAGACTTTTCTCATGTGGCCATTACTGCACTATCTGCACGGTTTTGTCAAACAAGCAGAGGTAGGTTGAGAATAATGATGCTTGGAGATATGCATTTGAACATTTTTCTCCTTTCTTTTTATGCTGTAAAGTCAGTGAAAATATCCTGAAACTATTTGTAAATGCAGGTTGAATTTACTGAGCAGATCTGTCTGGAAAAAGTATTTGGGGGAAAATTCACAAAAATGGTAGTCAAAAAATGTAGTTCTCTTTTTCTGTCCCCCTGGGTTAAAGCACTGCCATGGGATACAGAAAGTCTTCGGTCCCCTTTCTCTGTATTTCTAGAGGAATATGAATTCATATGCCCTACTTCCCAACAGAGTGCCTTACTGTTCTGCAAGGGAATTATGGAGTAAAACCTGTTAGCCCCTCAGGCTGAAGCAAAATACATCAGCCATCAGTAAGACAGAGAATAAGAACGTTTCACAGTCACTTTTACCTAGAAGTTAGGAGGTAGGTAATTTTCTGTGTTAGAGGGAGGGAGGTTTATAGACTGTTCTTGGGTGAATCTTTAATCATAGGTATGAAACGGAACTGTACCAATACTGACACTGAGATCATCTTCCCACTTCCATTCCATTAATTCAGTTCAGTAAGAGCTGTTTATATTTTCAAACACATCTTTTTGCCTTTTCGACTTACATAACTAGCTCTCCTCCCTTCTCTATTCTCAAAATGTATTCAGGGTCCTAATAAGATTCACCATTGTGTAATTGAGACCCAGAGCTTTTGGGAAGCAGATTGCTGGCTTTTATGACATCACCCACAAAGTGTAGTTATTTTAAATACAAAGGCACTTGTCATTTCACAGCAGCATGCATTCCTTCATGGTATTCCATGGTTAGCATAGTTTGGGTTTTTTTTTAAACTGTGGAGAGATTGGTGAACCTTTTCCCTCCTTGAGAAAGATTGTGTGAAACAGAGTGAAACAATAGCACAAAATAATCATGGACTGATATCTTGACATTGCAGTTCAACACCTCTGAATGAAACAGCACTGATACATGGTAAATTTGCAATATGTCTATGTAACATTATGATGCATTTATCAGAAAGCTGTAATTGGATATCATTCCACTGTGACTGGCTGCAATTTCATCCACTGACAAAGTGGCTCTTCAGCTCTGGGAATCTGCAGAATTCAGAAGTGCAGCAGAATCCAACTTTCTGACAGTGATCTACACTCTGAAGAAAGAGACAAAGGTTTCCTTCACACAAAGGCAAAAAGATCAAGCTATTTCACTTTATGTCCATGGGGAAATAGCACAGTCTAAAGATATCCATATCTGAAGGTACAACCTTGTAATGACAAATTTACGAGCTGTATTTCATTCTTCTTTGTTCTGCTGTTTTGTAATCGGAAGCTGGCTAAAAAAATATATGAGTATAACCTGTCTTTAGTTATAGATACTGCTACAGCACTTTATCCAAATTTTCTTGCCTTCATACTGTTTTTTCTTCTGTGCTCAGAACAGGTTAGTTGTATTTATTTTTTTTTTTTACATTTGAGACTGCATTCAATTTACTAGCTATAATCACACTGTGACTCAAATGAACCAGACGATGGAAATGAAACTATACATTTGATCTCTCTGATGTTCCTATTCAGGGCTACAGAAGAACCAGTTAACAGAAATCACGAGTCTGAAACAATTTTCCTATGCAAAGTGAAGATCTTTGTAAACTCCTACAGCAGCTACTGATTAGGCCCCTGTTCTAACATTTAGTTAGAAACCTGCATGGCGGGGATTGAGGGAGAGCACAGCAATACAGTAGTGTTGTAAGAGGCATTCTGCCTGTTCTCTTGTACAGGGGATACCCAAGGACATTTTTTTGCTGAAATATGCTATAAACAGTTCTGCAGCAACAAATGGCTGTATTTGTTACCTCCTCATTTTTTGTGTTAATCTAGTTATCAAAAAGGCTTTAAATAAATGTTGTATCATTTCCTCAATTGCCACTTGGTTTCATAATTTCTTACTAGAAGGTGTATTTTTGATTGACATATTCATCACAAATTATCTTGATTTTAGGTTAGCCCTCAATAACTTTGGAAAAATTTAAACCAGCATCAGCCAAATCTCATCTGATTTCAAGGGAATTGACTGTATTCTCTGTCAAAAAAAAACTTCTACAGCTGAAGCAATTCCAGTGATGTGTACGTCTGCTATAACTGTGCTGACAAATTTAACAAGTGGAATGTAGTCTTCTACTTGCCCATGTCACTGTACATGAGAGTTACTTTCCCCATATAATAATCACACTCATGTAAGCAGATGAGCTAGTCAGGCATTTCTTAGGCTACTTCATACCATGCTCTCCACTGTGGAAGCAACTCCAAGATATATTGCTTCCTGAAAAACACTGAATGCATTGGACTGGATAGCAGGAGTGCAGTTGCTGTTACAGGCTTTGAGGAGATAAAATTTAGAGCAATCTCTTCTTGAGGTCATTTGGTACCTTTAGAGAACAGAGTGACTTCCATGCATCCCTGAGCATAAGAACAACTTTGCCTGGATCTGACATGTGGTACTGTGTACTGCTGTACTGCAGTGGTCTGGAGCCAAACACACTATCTTCATTCACAGAGCTGCAGTTGCTCTTAAGAAGTTTAAAAATGCAGATATTCTCTACTTGGGGCAAACCAGATGAGATTCACTCTACCTGCTTTGCACCGATTTTACTGAATATTGCAGCTGGGCTTACAGATGTTCTCCATCGCTGAGATAATGTAACACAGCCAGAGCATACCAGTGAACTGAGCTCTGAATTTACAGTTACAATATACATTTCATCAGGGTTAAAAAAGTATATTTTCTGCTTGATAGTTATTCTCTTGCTGGAGAGATGCACAGGGGCAGAGTACCCGCCCCACTCCTTTTTTGAATCTGGAAAAACTATGGAGGACGTCTAACGACACTTATCTCTCGCATTGGCTATCAGTGTGAAAGTAACAGGCATTGCTAGACTGGTCGTACAGACAGTTATAGTTAAAAATTTTGCATGCTGGCATCCCTCCCTCCAAATCAAAATACCACTTCCCTCCATAAATAAATGATTAAAGAATCACTTTTTAACCAATAGTTCCATGTCATTAGGATCAAGTAAGAACAAGTTATCTGTGACTATTACCATTGTGGGAAATCCCCCACTAGGGTCTGTTTGTTTGTTAAAACAAATAATTCTGAAATGAAAGAAGAAAGATTAAATACTTCAGATATTAATCACTCTGGAAGGAATCTTACACAACACTTGTAAGAACATAGCACTAGCACAGTGGAACAGAAAAAAAATCTGTTTTATCTCAGCATTGTCTCTGATGTGGAAAAGAGCACAGGAACAAGACAAGCCTACAAGTGATACAGCTCTGGATATCCTTTGAGGGACTTGGGGACTTCCTGACTTGGAGGTTGCATTTGGACCACTGTACATAATAGCATTTATAGACCTGTCATCAGTGAGCATGCCTAAGAGGTTTTGGAATTCATTTAGATTTTTGGCTTTTAGAACATCCACCACATTCAGCTTCAAAATTTAATTACATACTAAGTGAAAAAGTGCTTTGTTTATTTTAAACCTCTTACCTGATAATTTCATTAAGTGCCTCCTCATCTTCCATTATTTTTAGGTTTCTGCCTTTGCAGTATTTCTAGTTATTTGCAGTGCTCTAGAGTGACTGCCACGATCTTGTTTGATTAATTGACATGACCTTAATATCACATTCTCTCTATTCAGGCATGAAAGTTCATTTCATAGAGCTTCTATGCTACATTCTGATACAGCAAACTTAACTCACCCTACACTACATTTTAAGGTATAGTTGAACCCGGCTGTTCCAACCTTACTAATTACCTATCACTGATCAAATTTATGATATTTATTATAGAGAAACTTGAAATTCAATTATTGCGCCTTGTTAGACTTCCAGCATACATATAGGATCATTGATACCTCTGGTGTTTTAGTACCTATTTCATTTAATCTTCTTCATTGGGATGACATTTGTTTGGTTACTTCTTCACTGCTGTTCCTTTTTCCTAGGATAAAAAAATTTAACTTCACATTTCAGGTATGTGTCATTATTAAATATATGCTGTTCTATATCTGACAATTTTCCATACATTTTAACCTTCCCTATAGTGTTTGAATTTGATGTGTAAGTAGCCTAAATTATTCTGATTTAGCTGAAGTTCATGTTTTTTGGATGGGTTCAGACTAAATGTTTTCTTGGTTCTTAAATCCTCCTACAGAAAATGTGGATGATTCCCTACAAGTGATATGGTTTCCTACATCATGTGAATGAAACTGGGAGCATTCCAAACCTTGTTAAAAGGAAATACTCTTTAGCCTACATTAGGTTAACATTTTACTTTTGGGTCTTCTCTTTTACTTTTTTATGTCCAGTATCCACACACATTACAGTCACTACAGTGATTAGTTCCTTGTGAAGAGGATGTCTAAATGCTTTGGATGCTCCAGCACATTTTCATTTAGTACAGAAGTCAGTCATACAGTCCTCACTGGAAACTCAAACCAATTGTTTATGTCACTGATATAGATAATCTGATAACCTAATTTTATAGCCTACTTGTTCTAATCAGTACGGAGTATGCAGAGTGCAATAGTGCAATAATATATAGGCCTTCCTTAGTCTAAGGATATGCCACGGGAACCCTTCTATTATCTTTAACCCCAAACGCTGTAGGATTTTCTTCTTCCTTAATTACCCTGAGACTGTTACATGGGAATACAGTCTGCTCGTTGGTGTTCTTCAAAGATTTTCTTACCTACTTCTCTTAAATTTGCTCCCTGTTCCTGAGGACGGAATTGCTTGTCACAAGTACTATAATATTTGTTAAACTTTAGAAATATGCACATGTACACAAGCACACACACACAAATATACTACACTTTGCAAACACATTTTTGTACAACAGTGCAAAACACTGCATTGTGATCTCAGGCTTAATTCACTATGAGCTGATATTTTAAGCACTGACACATGCCATAGAAGAGAATTGTAAAATGCCATTTTGATATGGTGGTTTATCTGATGATCATTCACAGGTGAGGGCAATGATGGTGGTGGCCCTCCAGTAGAGACTAGAACAGTCAGGAAGGGGAGAGGCTCAATGAATTACTTTTAATTCAAGAGCATGTGCTGGAAAAATATGCAGAATCATTTTTCTTCAGTAAATCTTTCATTCGGATTTCGAACTATGCAGTCTATTCTAAACTGCATGCATTATAGATACCAACTGTAATTCACTTAAAACATGTTATAGATAATATTCTACTCCTCTCATCAGTGAAAGCAACAAATTCATTCTGAAGGTGGCTGTATGTTCTCCATCTCCTCCAAAGTATTTTCAGAACAGCAGTTCAGAAGTAGAAGAAATACCATAATGTCTTCAAACAGCTTTGGGAGAAAGGTATTAAATTTGTGTCATTCTCTCCAGCAGCACTGAAAATGGTTTATGACAAAAAAGAAAATAATATTTTTTTTATGTTTCCTTGGTGGTTTCAACAGTTTTGGAAGACTATCTCTTAAAATGGAGAGATAAATGATTTTGTGGTGTTTTTTTACTGATATGCATTAAAAATAAACTAACTGCATGGATTAAAAATAAACTAACTGCTTTTTTCCCTCTTTGTGTGTCAGATTTTACTTTTTTATGATCAATAATTCTACTTCTTTCAATCATACTCAGATGCTCAAAAAGTCCAGTGCTCTGTTGGATGCTTCATTATTAAACTCCTGTATCTGATAGCTGGAAGCATTAAGCATGTAGAACAAGAAAGAAAAGTAATTTTTCAACATTTTACAACATCCTCCTAGGAGAACACTCCTAGGAGTGTTCTAAGGAAGTGAAAGAAGCAATACGGGCTTTCCATTTATGGTGAGTCTATTAATCAAAGGACTGATTCAATTCCATTGAATTTTGACTGAGTAGGTCCCACAAGATAAGGCTCTAACTGAGCTGCAGTGATGTTGGCTTCCCATGTAACTCAACCACTTACAGACAGAAAAAGTGCTGCCAGACACAGCATGATTGACCTGGAGGAAGAAATACTAATGCATATTAGGAAAAAATGAAAGTTCTTAGGGCTCATTCATTAAACAAGATATTTAGGTAGTTTTGGGGTATTTTTGGTTGCTATCTGTCCACTTCAATAATTTTCACCAATGGACTTCCCTCAGTCATATAAATGTGTCAAGGAAAATGTTTACTTCTGAAAAAATGTTTTCATTATTTTTAACTTAAAATTAACAGCAGAATATTTTTTTCCAATTAAAATTTATATGGCATCATATCTGTTTATTTTCCTAAAGCCCACTGTCTTGTGAAAAGATGACAGTGATCACTTGCACTCATACGTTGAATAATTCCTGTTGCCACTTGCAACTGCTCTTCAATAATTGCAAGACTAACATGGAAGATGAATATGAACTGTAGTATTAAAAGAAAAATAAAATACATAAATAAATACATTGTTGAAATAATCTTTTTGACCACAGTGGAGCTGGTAAATAAACAATAGCTAATATAACCAAATTTTACAGATGCATGACGGACAGGAAGGAGATGGTATATACGGGCATTTATCTTCCTCGCTCATTTTTGAAGCTCACTATTTGTATTTTAAGAATACACTTGTCCACTAGAGAGTACATATGACTGAAAGAAAGAGGTAAAGAGCCAGGCCTTACAGAGTATCAGATCATAAATGATACTTAGGAGTGTCAGATGAGAAAACATGGTTGTCTTCAGAGTTCATGAAAGTTGTTTTCCTTTTAAATACTAGTATTAGACTGACTGAATAAGATGGATAGAAACATCTCTACACTCACAGTCCAGTAATGTTTCATTTTTTCTTTTGCCTTTATTGTCTTTTCCTTAATAAAGTGGCAGCTTACTGTTCTTTATGATATGGAGTTTATAAAGCACTTTTATAAAGCACTTTTTTTTTTATAAAGCATATATTTATGGAACTTAGTGACAGCGTAACATCAGTTACTACATCTATGCAAAGCTAAGAAAGCTCTCCAAGAAGTGCTGTCATTTAGTTTGTCAGGCAGAGCAGACAAACAATATCTGCCTGGTAACCCTGGCTAAAGTGTGTTAGGTTGAAGTATGGAAGGCATAGTCTTTTGTGGCGATGATATTTTTCAGTAAATATGCAATTGCTAGTAAAGGCCACAAGGTCTGTGTTGACCTGACAGTGTGGGGACTCAGGACTTGCCTTCCTCTACTGATTTATTTCAGTTGTGACAGCAGTTATATAGCAGCCTAAAAGTGTTTTAGTTTAGCTTTATAGTAAAATCAAGTAGTTATTCTGTGCGTGAACTGAACTTTCTGACTGCAGAATAAAATGACATGTGGGAGAGTGCAGACGCAGGGTAATACCAGAGGTCCCACACAAGAAACACAAACTGTAATTAATACAACCGCAAATCACAATCACAACAAATCACAGTCAATCAATGTTCACTACATGCTTGTGACCTTGTAAATCAAGTAAAACCAGCTGTGGAGCTAACAGAAAACTGATTGATCAGGAACCAAAGAAAAGAAAGGACATGTAAGCAGACTGTGTTAAAATGCATATAAAAATAAAACCAAGTGTATTCAACACCAAGGAGGCAGCAGCCCCCACCCTGAACATTGCTTTTTCCTGTTGATGCCCAGGATGTTGATGTCTCACTGTAACCCATCCCTCCATTCTGCCCAAGGCAGACAGACACCACCAGCTTAGGACCCAGGGCAATATTGTACAGGGAGTGCAAGACCAGAGAATAGGGGTAGATAGTAGGAAGATTTTTTATAACAATGTTACCTGAAGCTTTTCTGTATTAATTTGAATGTTGGTAGTATTGTAACTGAACTAACAATAGATGTGAATAGCCTGTTAAGATTTCAATTAGACTAACAAAAACCTCTTAGCTCTACATATAGTTGTCCGCTTCTGCCTGCAACAAGATTTTGAGTGTTACTATAGATACCAAAATGGGAACTGGAGAAGCTTCTAAAGGCCCCCTCCTGGTATCATCCACAGACTAAATTTCAGAATGTTCGTAGTACTTTCAGGGAAGAGGGAATATTCTAAGTAGCTGGCTGAAGGTAATGCATGATTCTGAGTCAGTCACACAGTATAACTGTAGAAAATGCAGATGAGAATAGGCTCGTCATTTTGATGGATGGACCTTGTTTTATTTTTATTTATTTGCAGTTTATTATATGCAACATTTCCTTATGAGAGTGGGGCAAGTCAACTGGCAGAAATGTGACTGCTTGCTTTGTCCTAGTGTGTCCAAGGTGGGAAAACAGCCTCTGAATAGAAGGATGATGACTTGTTGCCCAGCAGCATTTAGGCACACACAGCTTAAAGCATCTTCTAAACTGCAACAGGCAGTGTGAGAGCTCAGCTAGCAGGCAGCCTAAACCAAAATTGGTTTAGAAGACTTTTTACAGACTTTTTAAGAGAGGAGGAGCAGACACACAGTAAAGACTCTAAGGTGACATTTTAGAAAGGACTTCTCCAAGGGACCCAGAAGCAACTACAGTTTGCTGTAATGGAGCATTTGCTGTTTTCTGTACCTGTTTGTTTTCATTTTTATTTTTTTTTTAATTTCTTGCATTGCTTAAAATCACGCATGATATTTCTCTTTTATTTTACTCCCCGCATGATATTTCTCTTTTATTTTACTCCCCTTGTTGATGGTAGATATTTTCATTGATTAGAGCACAAGATTGGTACTTCATTCGTAACTGACTTTGTCTTTTTAAGATCCCATGTTTTCTAAGAACAATAAAAGGACGGTCCCTGTAATCATAAAATTTGTTAGGAAATATCCAGTCAAGGAATCCAGTGTCCATTCAAGGGATGTTCTCATCGTTGGAAAAGACATAAAATGTGTCAAGTTTGTCTTAAGTATGTTCTATCATCTTTTTAAAAGACTTTTTAGTGAACCAGCTGAACTCTGCCCTGTTTCAGTCACTGCTTGCACATTATTCTTCTTAGCCTCTTTATTTGCCCTTTCATCTGAATGTACCTAGTTTTGCAGTATTTCTTCTAGCCTAGTTCCATCACCTGAACTGAAAGTTACTTTCATGCACATATGGAGAAACTGTTGTTACTGTTCTGTAAAATCACTTTTATATGTACCAGTGGCAATACATCATGGAATCTGAATTTATCTGCTTTCTTGTGATTTACAAGACCAGTATCTTCCAACATACCAGCATTTCAGATTATTTCCCCAAGGTGAACAGGGTTTCATATTTCTGAGATGAATATCATTTTTCAGTTTTACCACATTTGTAATTTCTCAAAGTTCACTTTATCTTTTTCTTTAATGATATGCACACTCCTTCTATCTTCAGATTTAATTAGTTTGCTCTTTACCTTTTCTTTCAGCTTACTAATATAGATATTAAACAAATCTAACTCTAGCCAACTCTTGCTAACAAATACCAACTCTTTTAAGATTCCTCCTCTTAATATGTTGCTGTTTATTATTTCCATTTTTTGTGCTCATTTAGGCAGTTTACAGTCTGAATGGTCATGATTTTATTGAAGGCAATCCTGAATCAAATTTTAAAACTGAAAATTCCTAAGATGCCTATCAAATTCTTCACAAGAAGCCATATATATCTATGATCTACTTCATTCCCATTGTTCATTAATTTTGTAATTGCATCAAAACAAGCAATGAAGTTTGACTGATGAGATACAGTTCTTCTAAAGCCTCACTGCCTATTGTTCATGGGTCTCTTATCCCAGCTATTAATGATGGAATATTTATTTAATTGCTTTACAAGGAGTTCAAATAATATTTACGCCATCATAGTTGTCAGTATCAATCTTTTCTTTTCTGGATATCTGTATCACACTTACTTTTCTCTATCCATCTAGTACATTCTCCTTCATCTATAAGTTTCTAGAAATGAGCATGTGTAGGCTTACTGAAGTCAGTAATTCTTTTGAACTCAAAGACAGCATGTCATTCTTGCCTGTGTTTGGAGTATATTATTAACATTTTCATGAACAGAGCTTTTAGAGGGCCTGCTTCCATAGATATATAGGATGCAGGGTCAGGTGGTATATTCTGAACATTAATCCACAGACATTTGGTCCTGTTTACAAATATATCAACATTCTCTTGAGACTTACTATGCTAACTGTCATTCTTAATTGACACACAATCATTCACATTTGATGGCTCTTCCAGAACATGAGTGTGACCAAGCATTGGACCAGGCTACCAAGAAAGGCTGTGGAGTTTCCAGCCTTAGGGCTATTCAAAACCTGACTGGACGTGGACCTGAGCAACGGGCTTTAACTGGACCCATTTGAGCAGAGGGACTAGAGACAGAGACAGAGAGCAGACCTCCAGAGGCCTCTTTCAATTTACATGTTTCTGTGATTTTATTAACTTAATTTCTTGAATGCTTGATTTTCAATCTGAAATCTTAATGAACTTCCTATATTCATCTGTTCTTGTGTCAGTGTTACTCGTGCATATATTGCTATTCCTTCCCTGATATTTGCTCCCCATTATAAATATAAAGTGAGAGAGATCCTTTCAGCCATGGTTTACATATATTTTCTGTGATAACAGGTGTTTAAAAAGGTGTTTGCTGTTTCAGTTTTTTTGGACATTATTAATTTTATCTCTTTTCTATTGCCTTTTTTCTTCAATATTTTTTCTCTTAAAAACCTCCTACTAATCACTTCCAATCACTGACAATTGGCTGAGAACACAGGCTAAAAAGAATACAACATGGACCTAGGTATATGTCATCCAAATGTGGTAAATTGAAACTTACTGATATTATATATTCCTACATAATTTTGTGCATCATTATGAACTTAAGAGATATAATGTGCACATAAATTAGATCTGAATATGCCAATTGTTTCTAAAAGCTATACTTAACTATATTACACATTTTGGGAGCATGACTTTGGATCCATAGCTGGCTCACATACTTTAGGGTGTGAGAAGATCTAAATTTGTGGTATATTGCATCAGCTCTCAAATGGATTTCTATCTGATGATCAAGTATGACTTGATCCACAAATCAAAATAATGAGGTAGGATAAAACCCTTTTAGATACAGAATCTTGTCCTGCCAAAGTGCGAGGCTACTGGTCTCCTTTTTTTCCAAGCCAATTGTAACTGTAGATGGGTAGGGTAATCAAACTCTCGTTTTCAACAGAAACTAAGTCAGGCATCTTCACTCAGCAGCATTTGAAATAAAATTCCATAACCTTAATAAGTTCCACTGTTCTGTGCTGTTGTTCCCAGCCAGATTGTGCCACCAGACAGTGCAAAACTGTTCCAAATCTTTTCACTGGAACTGATAATGGATCAGCTCTCTACCAAGTATCTTGACCTCTTCCTGAAAAATGATCTCTGCCCATTAGCATCTCTCTAAATCTGGAATATATTATAATCAGAGAACTTCCCAAATGGGATAAATTGGTTATCTCTGCCATTCTTTCTTTATAATCAGTTGATATATGTGTGTTATGTTGTGAATCCAGTTCTCTCACAGCTGATTCCCACTGTCATCTGCATGCTGATAAATCCTTACATTTCTTAACTGTGTTAATACAGCTGTCCATTTCTTCTCTTTGGGGGAGAATCGAACTAAACAGTTTAAAAAGTGTTGGTCTTGAGCTTTATCTATTGTAGGTATGTGCAGCTGATCTGAGCCATTTGCACAAATTTAAATCAGATTTAGCACTGTTAGCTCCATACCATGTACTCTGAAAGAAAATCAGGCCTGCTGAAGCATGCATGAAGTTATCTTTGAAGTTTGATATCATATTCCTTATCCCAGCAACAGCTACTTCCATCTCACTATATTTGCTACACTTCTAAATATATCTGCTATTGTTTCTTTCATTTTGTAACACATTTATGAGTTTAAAGTTTAAAAAGAACTTTGCAATTTATTTTAGAAAAACATTTATTGTCAATCCTTTACAACCGACTTCTAATTTGTGCCTGCAATCAACTTTGTGACATGATTTTATGCATGTAATTGTGAGTACAAATCACTGAATTCAGATGTATAATTGCATGAAATGCTTGTCTAGAAAGCCAGGTAGTTACATGTCCAAGGAGTTATTTGCAGACTGTTTGGAACTCACGTATGTAACCACAGATAAAGAACATATGAAAATAGCCTTTTTCACATCTACAGAGAATCTCTGTGTTTAACATTCAGGCATGCACTCGCCATCAGATCTGTTTTGACTGGATATACAAATTAAAAGATAGTCCTAAGAGTTTCCCAAAATGTAAGCTATAATGCTTGAAGAATAAAATGTGTTTTGGTTACATTCATTACAGGCCAAATATTATTTGGAACAAAATTACATGTCCATTACAGTTACGTCAGGATTCTCTTGATCCATGGGAATATCACTGGAATTAAAGATTTAAATGAAGAAAGGAGTAAAGGTATTGTAGTAACACAGAAAGATCCCTGTAGCATCTCTAGAGAACTAACAGAAATCCTTCTCAGTATACGAATTTTCAGTACTTGGATGTGGAAAAAAAAATAAAATGCTTCTTCAAAAGCATAATGAGGCTTAAAAGAAAGCAGTAGAGTTATGCACAAGGATGGATCAGGGTATTTATTAAATACCAAACCTAATCTGTTTCCAGATGGGCTTTATATTACTCAACAATTCCTGTTCTTAATTTATAAATAAACATAAATTCATTAAATCTGGACGAAACTACTAGTGCTAAGAGTTTTATTGGATTTTACGGTGAAAATTTCTGAAAAAGTTACATTGTGAGGCCCATTTCAAAGATAATATTTCACAGTAAAGATAATATTTCAAAGAAATGCATGTATGTAAGTACAAAATAAACTAAGGAAGCAAATTACTAAATAAATGTGCAAACTTCAGCTTAAAAGCAATTGATCTTTTAAACATGCCAAAAACTGAATGAAGGACTCTGAACTGCTGCTGTAGCACACAACACTTAAAAAGCATTCCCAACACTTAATCTCTCCTTTGCAGCTTTCAAAATACCTGAAGTGTCTGAGACATGCATTTTTACAGTGATATAGGCATTCTTTACTTCCTGCAGGAAAAAATTAGAAACCTTAATGTCCCAGCAGTTAACAAGGAAGTATTGATAGATTCTCCATGTTAAATTTGTTTAGAAATCCAGGTAGAGTCACAATGGTGAAGGCTGCAGTACACAAAATTGCCCCATCCCACCTGGCTAAGTGCACAAGTCTTTGAATCAGCATCTACGCTTGGTTGTGCAAGTGAGCCTTGGCATACCCTGGTGCCTGTGTACCTTGATGATCCACACTTGGAATCTACCACTTGCACCATGGCTCCTTTCTGAAATTCATGTGGCTTCTACAATGAGGAGCAGGGTGTGTAGATGGTGTGTTCATGGCCATATCTGGCCTTGGTATGGGACATGGGCTAGAAACACATTTCAGAAACACTCTTGGAAACAGCTGGGAATTCAGAACTGATACTGCCCCTAAAACCTAGAATACCCTGCACCAAAAATGGTTTAGTCAAATCCTGAGCAGGATAACTCTACTTAAATAAGCCTTACTACTTGACAGTTTCCTTGGCTACAGAACAAAAACTAAGCAATGCAATACCATTAGAATAGCTTGTGCTTCTCAGACCCTTTTGTTTCAACAGAGGCCATGCTGTTAAAAAAAATTTGTAAATACACGCCTGCTACCTGTCACTCCCCTCCTTTTTTCTTCCCGATCTCTGTCTATTTGGGCTGGAATTTGAATTTTAGCCCAAACTAACTGCAGCATATATGAAGGGTATAACATTCCTGGTATATGCCTCTATTAGGAAATCAAATGCGATTAGATTGCTTGACTCCAAAAAAATAATCAGGGAATTTAAAAGGTATTTATGTTGATTACTACGATTGTAAATTTTTCTGTATTCCTTTATTTAAAGGTTATTTCAATTCCTCTTAAAGATACTCATGGATGCAACAAATTCTCACAAAATTTTAAGAAGCAATTAATTACAGAATGAGAAGATCAAAAAGGAAAATTTGGTACCTATCTACACACAATGAAGAATTTGGGAGCAAGCAGGGATCTTAGAGCATGAGTCCAGAAGGTTGGTGAGGGACAGGGAGGGAAAGGGATCATGGATAGCAGAGTGCAGGGGCAGATCCCTTAAGATTTTATCTTGCTGGTTCCAGCTCTTGAATATAACTTCTGTATTTTACTTGGGAAAACACTTGCATTAGGACCAATGCAGTGATTAGATAATACTGTTATATTTTAATTTAGGCAATAGAGTCTAAAACTAGGTACTGATTCCTCTCAATGCTTCATGTGCAAGTTAGAGAGGGGAAGAAAGAAAAAAAAATCTGACTTCACTCAGGTCAAACCCATTCAAATGACTAAACTGGAGGTTTGAAATTTAGAAGGCAAAATTTAGTTTCTTTCTACCACTTTCTTCCTACTCCACATTTCTGCTTTCTGAAGAATAGTCCTTTTAGTGTTCATGTCCCGTTGACTCATTTCCTCTTAACCTTTCAGGAAAGAGCTGGTGGCCTTGCTTCTTTTCTTTCCCCTTCTATTTGCTCTTCCATTTTCTACCTGTCTCTTGCTTGTTCAACAGGCTATCTTCTTTTTTTATTCTCAATTTAACTTTCTTGCCTCCCTTTTGATATCCTTTCTTCTGTTTCCTCCTTTTCTGGATTGAACATAAGCATATAATCTTTCAGTGTTTGCTAATGCATTTAGTGATAACTATCCAATCCCTCACAACATGGGAAAGATAAATTTGCACTAACTGTTCAATTATTTTTTTTTATAAAAGGGTATCTGAGGCACCACTCTGGTTGCTTCACAGCTGCAATACGAGTTCTTGTTTCCCTCTTCAAGCCTGGATGTCTCTGCCTCACATTTATCACATTTCTGGCCTACTTTTCCTTCCCATTTTCTCTCCCCCAATTTTTCTTCTAATTTTACTTCTGTCATTTTAATTTTTCCTTCCCAGTCTTTGTATATCTTCTTCCTCATTCCCTTATCCTATTTCTGCCTTTCCTTTCTGTTTCTCCATCCCCCTCTCTCTGTCATCTCATCTGTTGCTTGTTTGTTATAATCTGCTTCGTTTCTGTCAGTGAACACACTAGAAAACCACACCTCTCAGTGGGTAACGTTTACTCAAATGTCTCAGGAAGGGAGAATGCCTGAGTTCTTGCAACAAAAGATGTGCAAAATAGAAAGGGAGAGGAGAAAGAGGAAAGAAAATTGTGCGGAGCTGCAATTACTGTAAGTCTTTCTACTGATGTGGTTGGATGATATATGTCTGAATCAGAAAGCCTTCACAGTCACAGGTGTGTAAAGCCACCTACGCAGAGTAACTCAGATTTTTTATGTCCTTTACAAATGCTCTCAAGCTGCACCATGGTTTGAACAACACTTACGTTTACCTTTTGAAAAATGGTGTGAAGAAGAAGTATTGCTACCACATTTACATTTTTATAGTATGGCTTGCTCTGAAAGTGTTAGAGGAGATTGCCTGGCTTAAAGCCTGGCTCAATGATTCCTGGAGGATATTTTTTCCTGCAGTATCCAACTACCATATGGAGTGCCAAGTAGCATAAAAGAAATTTCAGAAGCAATTCCATGATTACAGTTACTATACATTAAAGGCACAAAACTATTGTAAATTATCTGTATGGTTCTCGCATAATAAATTGCTTTGCTCAGATCACAGGTGACAGGCTTCCATTACAGATCATTTTGTTTAAATGCATGGCAATCTTTTTAAACAAATGACTCCTAGCAGCAGAACTCCTGTGATTCTAACAGTATCTCATTCCAGCACTGCCATTAAATGCCTCCTGGGTGACCTTGAGCAAAACATTCTCCACCCCACTGCCGTGGTTGCCTCCCATCCTGTGGTCTGCCTGACTTAGGTATTTAGACAGTGACAGTCTCTCCTTGGGGTAGAGAGATCATTTTATCACTTTTTAAATTCTTAATACAATGGAGCCTATACTAGTCTCTAGGAATTTCTGTAATAAATATTTATTAATAATTATAAATAATCATACTGATAGGATGAGTTTTGGAACACATGACTGGCAATCAAATGTAAGAGTCAATTATTTCAAAGATTTGGGCTTGAGGATAAGTTGCAATGAGCAATGGTTGAGGACCATACAAGAAGCACCACCTGTGAAGACTTTGATTGAAATGACTCAGCACAGGAAGGACAGAGGGAGTATAAGAATCCAGTTCTCCTTAGCAACCTTCAACTCCCTTAGATATGAAGCTATTCTTTCCTCTCCTGAAATCCTGTGGTATTTGCTATGATCACTTCCTTGTCCATTGAAAGAATTTCTGTCCATAGCCACTATCCAGCTCCTGGGCAGCATTTACTGCTCCTCTTGGCAATCAGAAGCCCTCAGTTCTATATTCTCCTCAGAGCCCCTCACATTTTTTTAATTTGCTCTTTGTCACCTTTTGGACCCTTTCATTAATTGGACTTCTAACTCTGTAAGGTCATGATCCCATAGGAAGGATTTCAGTTCTTTCCCAGGAAAGTCCCAGTAGATGTACACCCTGCAATTCCTGGAAGAAGTGAAGTGATGTTCTAAACATCTTGAGCAATTTGCAGAGGACGCTGAGTGAAGTAGGTGTCTTACAGTAAACAAGAAGTACAAGATTATGGAATTTAAAACTGCACCAAAGCACATATGTGCAAAATGACTGTATTAAGATTACATAGAGAACTTCAGTACTGGAATTTTTCAACTTTATAGAACTCAAGTGGGCAAATAATACTGTTCTTTTATCCTAGGGCTTTTTGGTTTTATAGAACTTATTAGGCTTAAAAGATAAACAAGCAAAACTTCTCAACCTCCCAGTTTGAAATCCCACTCTATTTCACTGACAACCCTCTAAAATTCAGAAATTTTGTATTTTTTTTCCTTCAGGTTCTGAGGGGAGTGTATTCCAGTAGTCAGAGCCTTTTCATTTTACCACGTTTTATTTTCACTGCACTTGTTTTTCACCTCTCCTCTCCCCATTTCTGTTGCAGTCTCCCCTCCTTAAACACCTTTTACTCCCTCCCCCACTACTGCTTCAAATCTGCCCACTTGGTTTCTGTTGCCAGCATCTTTCTCTCCTACTCATCATGCCAATATTCCCTCTTTACAACTCCCCCGAGTCTTCCTCTTCACTCTCAGACTTTGCAGCTAGGTTGCTTTTTCCCTTGGGCATCAAGTCATAGGATTTTTTCTCTTTTGATTTTCTATAGCTAGGCTCCACACCAATGTTTTGGTGTGATCAGAAATCAATTCAAGAACACCTGAAATGCCTATAACAGAGTCAGTCTTCAAAAAGTTTAGCAATCAACCGCTAATGAAACTCTATATAATATACAGAATATGAGATTTTTCAGAAATCCTTATCCTGCCTGAATACGGGATAATTTTTTCACTGAGGTGCCTACACACACATATATTTGACAGTGATGACACTGCATATCCTGGGCCATAGTCTGCAAGACCTAAACCTTTTCAAAGAGGGAACTTTAGGTACCAGGTAAAAACAATATAGTAAATTTTACACTAAGAAATTACTCCTGATTTATCTGAAATTTTACCCCCTTTACATTTTAGGCAGAGACTAATACCTGATGCACCTACAATAATCGGTTCAGTTGTATTTAGACAAAGTTGTAAACAAATGAAAATTTAGTTTTATAACAGAAATTAGAAGATAAATTTAAAATCAGATGTTTGCCACTTGTGCTCCATAACGCATAAATGTACACAGTATCTGTTTGTTCCTTCCCACACTGTGTTAACTTCTGCAAGTATCTGTACAATTTTTCCCTCCTGTCCCGACACAAACACCTGAGAACTTTTAGGGAGCTGGGGGATGAATAGATCAGCAGTGCTAAAAACGTCTCTCTCCTGTGTCCCTTCCAGTACTGCAGTCTGTTGAGATACAAACACCAATCTCTGACGGACTAGCCTCTCTCCTTGCGGGAAAGAAGATCTCGAGAGAAACCAGACAAGGAGTGGTAAGAGCCGGGGCCCTGTGGGCACTGCTAGGACATCACGTCCCTGCCCCGCTCCTTGCCCTGGGGCTCACCTCACCTACCGACGGCCCAGCCCCCCGTGTCCCCGCCGGGGCCGTCCGTGCCTCAGCCATGGCGGTGTGGCTGCCCCGGCCTCCAGCTGCCCTCAGCCTGGCCCTGCCCG
>NW_020799097.1:31354823-31494536 GCF_003259725.1 Athene cunicularia | reverse complement strand
GAATAAATTGTACTAGATGTTCTTTTCATCTTTTCTAGCACAGATTTTTTTCACAGATGTCATTTTTGGGCATTAGACAATTTTTTTTTTTTTCTCCTGTTGTTGTGAAAGGAGAACTGCAAGTACTGACATTAAACATTTTGGAAAATTCATTCTGTTCTTTTTATAATAAATGAAAGCAGTCCTGCCAGAACTCAAACCTTCCAGTGACTTAAATTTCTGTTTTATTGTATTATTTCTGGTGTACCTTGGTATTGTCCTAAGGAAACTAATTAAGGGTCTATTGCCAAAGTCTCAATCGCACACTTAGTCCATATATTCATGCAGTGGAAACAAAATGGCAGCGTTAAGCACGACTACTAAAATGCATGTTTTCAATATAAATTCATGACATGAGTTAACAAGTGCTAAAAATTTCTGTTTACAAGATGTTAATTTCTGGGCTTTGGTTGAGCGCCAGAGCAGCCTTGAGATGGTACAGTTAAGCTTTGAGATGCTTATTCATATTATTAAAAGCCATTTTATTCTTTCCATCCTGCTAAATATAGGAACTTTTCCCTTTTCTTAGCTGCTTAATCCACTTCAGGGTTTGTTTAAGCTCTTTGTGGGTGGTATATGAAAGTATTTAGCTTACTTGGCTGGCGATGAGACCTAATAGTCTTTATCTGTCAGCTTTAATAATAAAGAATGGGCCCTGCACTCACCGTGATGCAGACCTGCCCTCTGTGTTGGAGCCCGGCTCCCGTGCCGTGTCCACATGGGTGCATTTCCTTTCCTTTCCCTTTATAAATGTGGAAAAGAAGAAAAACCTGAGAGTTGGGAGGAACGTTGAAGCAGGAGGACTTAGAAGACACAAGACAAACTTGCCAAGGCCCCGAGGGCGTCACCAACCCTGCCAACCCCTGCCTGCTTGGCCATGGGCCTCTCAAAGAGGAGCCTGGCTGACATCCCTGCCTGGGCTGGGCCCATCGCCATCCCCGCCGTGGTGCCCAACACCCGGGGCTGGGGCTGCCCCGGTGCCCCCGGCCGCGCTGCTCCTGCCCGCCAGGCCCTGCCCTGCCACAGCCCGCGGGGAGCCCGCTGCTCCGGCCCCCACTGCGCCCTGACACCAACGGCACAAGCACTGCCTGCACCCTTCGTCTGGTCGAAGAAAGTCTTAAACTTTAGGGAGCAGCGAGGCCAGTATTATTTTATTCTGTTGGAAACAAATCAGAGTTTCTAAGAATTCTTTACAGCCTTAAAGTCTTTAGAAAGGTAAGAAAAGGAAGAGAAAAAGACACAGTCTGCCTTGTGCATTTCATGCACTGAGGAATGGTATGGATGATGGAGAAATAATGAGGTTACTAGGCTTCAGTGATAAAAAGGAAATAATAGAAACTCGTAAGTACAAGAAGTCATTGGAAAGCTTCTTACAGATGATTACCATGATGCCCTTGGACATGATGCTTATTTTCCTGTTCCTGACATAAATAGAACATAATAAATAATAAGCAAAAGGTCAATACACTGCATCATTTATGTTGTTTTGGGGAAAAAATAGTAGTTTTAAAGCACTCTGAATATACTTTTATTTTATGGATCTCAGTCAAATATGTAAAATACACCCACACATTCACACAAACACACTTTTTTCCTAATTTCAGCCTGACTTTTAAAGTAATTTTATTTAATAGGTAATCTAAAAGGTTATTTTTCTGAGATTTCTCTGGTATACATAAATAAATCTAACTTAACTGGTTTTCCCTCTAGGTACACAGAAGCATTCTTCTAAATAGTTACACAGAGTGTTTATTGCTTTCTTGACAGGGAGGGTAATCATGCTGCTAGGGACCCCTCAGGAGGGAAGCTGGCAACGGGCTGATGAATACACAGTAAATGATTTCCTGAAAAGTTCTGATAGCTGAAAGAAATGTTAGTTATCAAGACTTCATGCTTAATACAAGAAATACAAATAATCTAAACTGACTGTAGTCTGAATGACTGTAAAGAATATGTGTCTACTTCTTGTGGCAAGGAAGATAGATGTTTTTTTTTCCTATCTGCAGTAACTCATACAATTATTATTTGCAGAGAGAGTGAAAGGAGAAATGGAGAGAACAGCTATTTTCTTCAGCTTTCTGGTTCTGTTGTCTCAGTGCTAACTTGTGTAAGTAACTGGGATGAAGCTGTGAAATGCATTTATAGACACAGAGGATCTCAAATCTATAGTGAGAGTTTCTCAGAGAAGGACCAAATTAGAACCACAGCTTGAAATATTATTTCCAAACAAGCTTTTAGAATCATCAGAATAGGTCTGCTGTGCAACTATGAAATAGCAGTACCTGACAGTTGTTATCTTAGCCTAACATATGAATATAACACAACTGCCAGAAGGTCCAGCTGCTTAGGAATAACCACAGCCAGTTAGACCAGCTCACTGATGCCTGCTATCACAACCAGGTTATTACTCATTTACCCAGGGCCACGGGCAAGCGAAATATTTGCTCCTGACTCTCAGCACAGCCTGTATTTTTTATGAGTGCCTATGTCACACTTTCAAGTTCCCGACTGCAGTGGAAAGATGGCCTTAATAAAGTAAGATTGACAAGAAGAATAGAAATGCCACTTCCCCTTTGGAGAAATTAGGAGTGGAGAATGGAGTTTTAAACCTCACCAGGATTGATCATTACTGACCTTTCTGAGCTGATGATGAAGGAGAAAGAATTACATGTAGTAACTCTGATAACTTTCACCTGATCACCAAGAACTCTTACGACAATGTAGGCAAACATACTGCATAGGCGTGAGCTGAAGTACACTGTAAGGGCCTGATCTCAACATGCTGTAGTTAATAACACTCCTTCTGATTTCAGAAAAAAACTTAGGGACTTTTTCCTTCTACTCCCACTCCTATTCTCCACCTCCCACTCCTGACATATTATGAGAAAAATCTCAGACACATGATGGAACAGTTGATTTTTTTTTTTTTCTATGACCCACTCAATCAGAAATTGAAGCACTACTGGTAAAGCACCACAGTGTATAAGCAGCAGAATAAGCCTAGTGCCTTTAGCACACTTGAGAGTGACACTATAAATGAGTCTGTACAATTCTTCTTGTCGTGTTGTAGATGTTACACAAAATTCTGCACCAAATATATGTTTTCTTGGATTTTGTGGGAAGCAAATACTAAAAAAAAAAAAAAAAAAAAAAAAAAAAAAAACAGCAAGTGAATTTCACTTAGATGAAAAATGTTGACATGTTGGAAGATAAATGTATCCTATAAAGAAGACAAAGTTAAGCCATCTTGTTTTCTGTCCCTTTCTCACACAAACTATGCAATAGAAAAAGATCATAGAAATCTCTCTTGCGGACAACTATACAGCAATACTAAATAATTCACTAGATTCCTCCTGCAGACCATGGCAAAAGTAACAATATCCTTGCCTTTTCTGAGTGTGATCACAGATGAAAAAAATAATACACTAAATCTGGATATAGTTGAGTTTATTTCTAAACAGAGTGATGGAAATGACAAGCAATAATAAGAATTAGATTAGTAACGCTCAAATATTTAGAGCACAGCTTATTACTTTGCATATGTTAAAAGGTGTCTGTAACACTAGGGTTTCTAAATGAATCTTAAATCCTCATTGAACAGGAAAAAAAAAAGATAAAATGTCATGGTCAGTCTGCATACTTTAAAATTATTGTCCATTCTCCTGTAATTTATTTAAAAGTGCAGTTACTGCTTCTAAATCATAGAAACTATGCAGAAAACAAAAATCTATTTAATTTAACTATTGAAAATTTTTGCATGCATACTAAGGGTTTAACAGATTCAAGAGAAAGAAGCACTAGAAAGTGATACAAAACAGTGCCATCGTTTTCAGGAAGAGCTGCTGGTGGTGGGAACTGAAAAAGTCAATGATTGCTTAATGAATACACCTTGAAGTCTGTACAAATTCCTGCTTTTCTACTCATAGCAAGCCATTTGACTTACTGGCTTGTTTCTCAAGATATTGTGGCTGTTTAGACAGAAACTCTTTAAGGCTGAGATTATCCTAATTGTGAAACACTAGATGTGTGTTTGTACAGGTCCTACCAAAAAGTCTTCTCAATCCCTTCGGTTCCACCTAGAGGCACAAGCGCACAACAGCAGCAGGAATAGCCAAAACGTACGTAGGGACTATGAGGAGGCGAAGGAGATGTCGCTGCTCTTCGGATCACAGGAAAAAAAAAAAAAAGAAAAGTTTGGAACTACAAAAGTATCAGTTTTACGGATTTGTGTTGGTGGCTGATTCTCAGACCCAGCTGAAGCCTTTCCTGTGTTAAATACATTTATAAGTCTGTTCCTTATGGAGGTAGATCCTCGTGCGTCTGAAATACTGGAGCTGAGCTGCAGCCTTTCCTGCAGTGCACCACTGTTATTACTCGGTCCTGTACTTACATGAAGTTTGTAGGAAGTGAGCCAACTAGTTCAGGATGGGGACATACCCAGATATATACTTGAACACAGAAAAAAAAACCACAGTGTGATCATGAGTCCCATTTCCTGAGGTCAGTTTGGTCAAACTGGAAGGTCAGTTTGTCACAGGAGGCAAAGATGAGTATCTGAAAAGTTCTGCTAAAATACATTTTCAGATTGATTTGGCTGAGAGTTTCTCTTCTCCTATATCTGCAGAGAACTCTGGATTCTGTGATTAAGCTACAGGAAAGGAAAATGTTACAATGATAAAACATTTCTGTGACTAATTTTTTAATGCTGTGAAAAACAGTAATCTTAATTTATGACTCATGGTTTTCCAGTATTAATATCCACATATACCATGACCACTATAAGACTCTTTTGAATGTTATCTTAATGATATACAATCATGTTACGAGATGCCAAATCTACTTAGAAATGAATAATCAAAATACAGACTGCTGAAGTTCACACCTATGTGATTACACTTCAGACGTATTCAGCACAAAGGTTATAGATCACATTCTCATCTGATATGGTCTGGTGTTGCTTGACAGATTTCAAACTACACTTAATTATAGCAGATGAGAATCTTCTTGTATGTGTATTAAAACTTATTAAGCCAAGCATCGTTGTTGAAGACTAGTCAATAAATATGAAAAAAAAAAATTTACATAAAAACACATGGGTTGATTATATTAATGTCATTCCATATCTCTTTTATTAGATATTAGTCTTCTGAAGAGCTATTTCCCATGAAAAAGAGAGCCAAGAAGTAATTCAATACTTTTAAGACTTGACTCTTCATGTTTTAGTGTTTGTACCCTCAGCAGAAGCAGAAGAGGTGTTCCAGAAGCTTCCTGAAGCAAGTTTTCTCCCAGAGAAAATCTTTCACTCCAATCTGACTATTTGCTCAGGTGAATAATCCTTTGGATCAGGTAAAAATCTTTCATATTGTCAACAGGAGAAAATTTAAGAAAATTATAGAACTTTTCTCTGTATTGAGTTTAATTTTATTGAGTCAATTTATGATCACTAAATTCAAGGTTATATCATACTAGTAGCTCTTGCAATCAGTGTGTTTACTGCTTAACAAAACCAGCTTTTGAAATGACAGCATAGAACATTTCGTTCATGAAAATAAAAAAATCTATCAGAGCTGGCATGTTGAAATAATGAGATCCTACCATTCGTGTGGTACAGTTTTAAGTCATATTTATCTCCCTAGTAACTTTAAAATAGCCTTATCGAAGGTCAAATCTGACATTTGTATTTAAGAAGGATAACTAATTCTATTTCATTATAAGCTACTTTACCCGCTCTTCCCAAATCAATTTTGACTCAAATAGATCACCACTTACTTCTTTGTCCTCCTCCACATCATTAATGTGCAATATTACATCTATGTGCCCTACTTTTGTCACTCATGCTCAAGAATGATGAATTCAGATTGAAAGTGGTGCAAAAAAGGGTTACTACATTTTCTATGCCCTGACTATCCATTCTGAATGAGAAGTCTAAAAGACCTTAAATTGTTAAATCTAGCAAAACAAAGACTGAGAGATATTTGAGAACAGCAGTTATATCCACCAGGAGAATAATGAGGGAAAAGAGCGGTTTAACCTGGACAACATTGGCACATGGACAAGTCACAATCTAAGAGGCTTTGTGATAGAGCCATAATAACAGAATCTTATGATGTGATTGCAAGCCAAAGCCGGTTGCTGTATGCAGCGACCCAGGAGGCCCTGTCCAATCCTGGAAGAGAACACTGTGATAACGTTTTGTTGCAATTAGTCTTTTACTTCTCAATGGTACTGTGAATATCCAGTACAACTTTCTCCTGCATTATTTTTGAAAGACATCTGTAATATACATTAATTCTTCTCTAGGTTTCATTTCTTCAAAGGTTAAAAAAAATCTTAATTAATGAACCATGTATGTACCAAATTTGGTGGCAATTTACTTCAGTAAAATAAAAGTTAGGTGATTCAAAGATGTATCTGAATTTCTGAGGATCAACTATCTGAAAATAAACCATATTTTGCTGTTGCATATGACCTTCATATCCAAATCAGTCTACACTGAAGTCTCCATGGGGAAGGTGAAAAGTTGTTATATCCACTGCACATACTTAATGTACTAAATAAATTCAGTTTTAATTGCAGTGAAGTATAAAACTTATTTAAAATTTCTTGCATTTGAAGTTAAATTTATGAAAAAATATTGGACCATTTAAAAATAATTTATCATAGGGAAAGTTCACTACTAAAGAGACTCAGAACATCTTGATTCAAAATGATTCAAAATTCATTTTAGTGGCACCCTTGTAACAGAAATATATATGTTACAATTTAATGCTTGCACTCTGTTCTGAAGGTGGTTGACCATAGCATGCGTACTTGCATAAAAGTGGATGAGGAAAATGAAAAGTGAAAACTGCATATTTGTCCCAGTGAAAAATGTCTTTGGCTTCTATTTGGAATAGATGTATATTTAATTACAAGACATTGTATGCACCTGTAAAGTTCCAAGGATAAATTACAAGAAAGCAGTACATGGAAATGTAAAACTGCCTGAGCAATCCTGAAACAGTGCCAGAGACAGTGTTGTTAAGTACCAGCACACCCATCAAAGGAGGAGATAGCCACAGAATCAGATGCTTTTACAACAGCTAGAAGAGACATATTTTGGGTCATGAATTTTCAATCATGTTCTGCATGTGAATCTGTACACATGGGAGAGCTTTGGGGTGAAGGACTCAGCATGAATGTTTGCTGCTCAATTGTAAGTGATGATACAATTGTAAGCATATGATACAAGCAGACAAATCTTGATTCTGCCTTCACTTGCCTGCCAAGTATAGAAAAGATGTTTATGTGTTCAGAAATTGTTTTAAATGCACTTAGGTAGGGATGGAAATGGGATGACATGCACGGACACATTACCTGAGCTTGTCAGAATGCACATGTAATGTACAGGTTTTCTACAATGTAGATGAAACCCACCCAAATTTCATGTCACTGATCTTCACAGGAATATTACTTTCACCAAGTTTTTTTAGTTCTCTTATAAACAGACTTAGAATTAAAAATAAATTTAAAAAGGAGGTGAGCAGGGAAGAAGAAAACTTAAAAGTACTATAATTTCTCTGAATTTTCCTGCTAACTGTTCTTACTTTGGTAGTAAAAGTCCAGGTAATGGTCTTTCACTTTCAAGCATGCAGAGCACAAAATTTTTTGGAGTAGCTCATATTAAGGGAAAGTGGCTTCTACCCATTGTTTTACCCAGCTTTACCTCTTGTTATATAATATGTATGCCTACATCTCATGTTTATATATCTGAGAGTCTGGCATTTAGGGAGCGTGGCTGGGTGGGAAGATAGAATATTAGGAGAAAAATGGTGCTATAGCTACCTAGCTGTTTGATTTAATCTCTCTCTCCTGCATTTATAAATGTTGAATCTTTCCTGACTCAAAAATATACACAGGGTACCCTTGTAAAGTCCATCATTTATGGAAATAGTTATATTTGCTTAACTCTACTCCGCTCAGTTGGGAATTATGCACTTTCTGTCATAATGTTATATGTGTACTTATGACCTTGTAAGTCACAGTGACATTTCTACAGTTGGTTCTCTTCCTGAAACTCTCAGTAACAAACCCTAAACCTACAAGCATGTTGCGTGATTAAGTCTTTTGCTTGGTTATTTTCAATTTCTATACCAAGTTTGCATATGGGATAATAACAAAAAAAAATTTAAATTCATTCCAGTATGATTGACAATCCCAAGAATTCTAACTAGAAGAATACATTCAGCTTTGGAAACACTTAGAACTATAAGTAACTCTTAGCCCAGTCTTTTCACTGGGGTGTCTTGTACTCACCATAACAGAAAGGCATGATGTGCCCATGCAATAAGGCACAGTGGATTTGATTTAGGTATTTGTATCTTTTAGAGACACTGATGTTCTGATTAAATATATTGTTCAACATGAAAACCTGACAAAAAATAATATGCCTTGCTCAGATAATAAAATGGGCAGTGTTTATAGTAGCTTCAGGAATACTTAAGAAGTCAAATAACTCTTTAACTCATTTTTTTAATGATAGGAAGTATAGATTATTTGTTATGAGCACCAGGGCACTGATGTTTAGCACTGTCTGGCTGAAATTAACATATGCTTAAACTAAATTGGAAACTATAGTTGAAATATTTAAATTCTCAAAGCATTACCATAGACAGATAAACATTAAAAAGATGTATTCATTTGCTGTGGAGGAACATAAGGAAGACATAACCTAAAAAATTGCTACAGAAAAGCTAAGAAAATGAGAAATATTACCTTTCCTCAGTGAAAGAAAATTACATGTAGTTACTTGAATCACAGTCTTTGCCCAGATTTTTACATGACCCTTTCTAGAATGTAACAGCATACAGAAAAATATGAGTATCTTCCTAATCTATTAGGAAATATAATAACATGAATGTTTTATATTCCTAAGGAATGAATCAGATTTACTCAATTCATATACAGTATAGGGTACAAAAAGTGGCTTATAACAATGTTCCTTAGTATGTATGTATATATATATATATATATATATGCCTGGCTATAAGTTTTTTTGGTGAGCTCTGACTTTCAGTCAAACTGTGAAATTCAATTACACAAGTTTTTGGAGTATGAGAGGCAAAAAAATATACATCTAGAGAGATGAGAAGATCTGTGTATTTTATAGCAGAGCGATAATATAATTTTCTTGAAATTATATAGGAAAAGTTAAGAAATGCATCACTAACTGAAATATCGAGAAAAAATATTGCTTACCAAAAAAAGCAAATGTATATTTTGTACCAGCAGTGGACTGAAACAGATGACTTTTTAAAGAACTGCTGAGTCAAGAAGATTTCTGTTTTCTTGCCCAAAAGTCTCTCTCTATAAAATGTAATATGTCCAGTTCCACCTAAGGGCTACTCTTAGAGACTTTTTGAATGCCCACAACATGAACATAGAAACAAACTGCAAAGTTAAAGTAACCTTTCAATCCAAAATTTCTCTCTGAAATCACTGTTGATTGTCTGGAAAATATTTCCTCAATGCTCCTACTGATTTTAAGTGGAAGACAGAAAACTCTTATGGCATAATACATTTCTAACTTCTGGGTCTTAATTCATACCAAATTTTTATACAGTGCTTCCACTTCTACTACTCTGTATCAAGCGCTAAAGGAAGACAGGGAATTTCCTTGTCCACATGCAGCACCTTCAGTCAGATTCTTCCTTTAATCTGTCCCAATTCTACATTTAAACACTGACCAGGACCACTGGCTTTCTGACTGGGAGCCCTCCCCCCGCAACAAACAAAAAAGCAAGTAGTCAGATACCAAATGTTTAACACAAGGGTAAAGTGAGTACACATACATGCAGACAGTACTCAGCAATGCAAAAGTTGCTATTATTTCAGGCTTCAATATTGAATGAAATGAATATACATGAATGTGCACTCATATAATCTCAATCATATATCATAGTCTTAATCAGATATGCCATTAGCAGGTATAATTAAGAAATTACTATGTCCCCCCAAAATATTTTTATTCTAGTTTGAGATTGTTCCTTTGCCATGATATAGCAGTGATTTTTCTTAGTTCCTGAAATAATTTATTCTACTTTACAGAATCAGGGAAAACTATCCTGACTATGCTGAGCTGTTTCTACAACAGCTAGGCTATCAGTATCCAAACCAGGTAGATGAAGATTGTGTAGATATATTGACTCTATACTGCAATACACTGCAGAGACTAGGTGTAGAAATAGTTTGTGAATGTTATTTTTCCCTTTGCATCTAGATCTCTTTGGAGATAGCTGACATCTGCAGTGATACTTGAAACAGTGATCAATGTTACAGAGCACTGGATAGGAAAATCAAGGAAACTAGAAATAGCAAAATGTGGGATGCTTCTTGGTAGGTGTTATTTTGCAGTTCATCACAAGTACAACACTGAAATGTTGCCATTAGTCACATATACTTGTTGCTGTTTTTATGCACACAAGGAAGACTTAAAAATGAAGAGAAAGCCATCTTCCACACTAAACAACATCATCATCATTATCTTGATATCAGTATTTTCCCCTCTCAGAGGGATTTCCTCTTTACTTTCAAAACCTCACAGAATGGGAAAGCAATGCAATATATACCAGCAAATATACTCAGAAAATTTGCATCTCTCTGTACACATATAGGAGGATCTGGAGGGTTTGAGGGTATATGATGGAGGATTTTAAATAATATTTTGGAAATTCTTCTAACAATTTTTAATACAGCACCTCAAAATTTCTAGTCCTAAATTGAAGAAGACTTCAATCATGCAAACTTACAGATGTTCTACCCCCAGCAGCGCTTCAGGCTTGGGGAGAAGTGGCTGGAGAGCTGCCAGTCAGAGAGGGATCTGGGGGTGTTGATTGACAGCCGGTTGAACAGGAGCCAACAGTGTGCCCAGGGGGCCAAGAAGGCCAATGGCATCCTGGCTTGTGTCAGCCATAGCGTGGCCAGCAGGGACAGGGAAGGGATCTGACCCCTGTCCTCGGCACTGGTGAGGGCGCACCTCGATTCCTGTGTTCAGTTTTGGGCCCCTCACTACAAAAAGGACATTGAATGACTCGAGCGTGTCCAGAGAAGGGCAACGGAGCTGGTGCAGGGTCTGGAGCACAGGTCATATGAGGAGCAGCTGAGGGAACTGGGGGTGTTTAGTCTGGAGGCTGAGGGGAGACCTCATCGCCCTCTACAGCTCCCTGACAGGAGGTTGCAGAGAGCTGGGGATGAGTCTCTTTAACCAAGTAACAAGTGATAGGATAAGAGGGAATGGCCTCAAGTTGCACCAGGGGAAATTTAGACTAGATATCAGGAAGCATTTCTTTCCAGAAGGGGTTGTTAGGCATTAGAATGGGCTGCCCAGGGAAGTGGTGGAGTCCCCATCCCTGGAGGTGTTTAAGAGTCAGGTCGACATAGCACTGAGGGATGTGGTGTAGTTGGGAACTGTCAGTGCTAGGTTAAGGGTTGGACTATGTGATCTTCAAGGTCTTTTCCAACCTAGAAGATTCTGTGATTATTGAGTACTGCCCCCCTGTAGATTTCAGTCAGACTATTCACAGGATGTGTGTTTAAGCAATCTTAATCTAATACTCTGGTGAGATGTGGGTCTCAGGAGAAATTTTGATATCTGAGAATTATTTCTTTGTGAACTAAAACATCCGAATCTTTCTGAGTTCCATCTGATTTTTAAAAGGCACCAAAAGACAAACAAGAAAAGGCCTGATTCAGTTCAGGTTTGGACTGGTTCCAGCCCAAAGACCAGAGAAACTGTTGCTGGGGGGTAGATATAAAAAAAGCCATGTGTTTAAATAACATGGTAATCATGGCATTGGGAATAAAATTCACAAACCTTAGAGTTACATGTTTAAATGTCTTTGAGCAGTGAATAGGGAGCGTTAGGTGCTTGAGAACAGTATTCATAGCAGCCTTGAGTAAAGCACCCATAAAACAATCAATAGAAAACTAGTAAATGTTTAAAATTCTACTTTTTTGGCATCTACAGGGATTGACACCTGAAACCACTTTCCATACACAGATAAATGTTGTCATACAGATGACTAGTTGATTACCTTTTAAATGAAACTGCCAGAAAGATAGAAGCAGTGCTGCCCCAAACACCTTTTACCCCTAAGGTGGAGACCTGGATTTTAGGTTCTCATCAGCCAGTAGTTCAGAAGCATCTTATCTCTGGGACTGGCAACTCTAGATTGAAGGTCACTCCCTTTACAACCTGTTGAATTGTGCCACAGTCTGCATATAAAGATACAATTCATAGGGGCAGAGAACAACAAATAGGGAGAGCTATCCTAACCGAATAATGATGCCTCTTCTCTGGAAGGTGTGGGAATCTTGTTTCAGGGACTTCTTATATATTCAGCAATAAAGATTCCCTGGGTATTCACATGGACTCAGTTGTGGCTTCAACATCCATCTCTGCCCTCTCCTTACTTTTTGACCACTGTAGACATCAAACAAACATATCCAGGATTCAGATTTCTCATTTGTAGAGTGGTAACTATTTTCCTTTTTAAAATTACACTGACAAGGGCTAGGATACAATTATCATCTTTGTAGCAGCAGCAGCAGCAGTTCTTGTAGCATCACAGTCCTCTTATAATTAGGGAGAGTGAATTAGACAAATGTGCAACTTCAGTACATGAGGAATCATCCCATAGTGCACAGCTCTGGTGCATCTTTACCACTACACACCAATGGGAATAATTACTGATAGGCAGAAAGGAGATCACTTGACTTTCAGGTCTCTGACTGAGGTTTTATGGTGAGAATAGGATGTTTGTCTGTTGTTTGTTTGTTCTTAGTGATAAACACATCTAAAGTTAAATGGAAGTCACTGAAACAAAATATGATACTCCATAATGCCATTCTGATGCAGTCTCTTTTCAGAAAAGTGCTGTACTTCTATTGCCCTTATTTGAGCACAGGGTTTCAGTGTATTAAATTCTCCACTGTATCTGTTGATGAATGTGGGTTTTGTTCAAAGGTTTCTACATGGCTCTTTGTAGTTTTACTGAGGAAGGAAGTGTACAATTAAAACAGAAAATGAGGACTTTGATGGTCAGTAAGAGTATTAGAAATATTTTTTTTCCTGCAAAAGCAGATATCAGATACAACAATATCCAAAATTAAACTATTTCTTTATAACCATAAATGGGACTACTCATGTCTGTTTAGATTCCCAAGGGTTTGCATGGCATCATAGTTCTCTTTCCTTACTTGAAATATGCTTTTTAAGACAGGAGTACTTTTGATATTATTTTTTTTTTCTTTTAAACTTTAGCTGCAATTGTATTGTAACTTTAAACTACCTACTGAAGTTTGGTTTGGTTTTTTGTTTCAGCACATAAATAATAGACTTTTAGTTCAGCAAAGCAAGAGCTTCAATTTAGGGAGACAAACAGTGCCAATAATTTGACAGACAAGCTCATTTAATGTGCAGATATCAAACTAAACTCATATAGATTGAAGATAATGAACCTACTTATATAATCAAGTTGAATACACGCTATAGAGCATTTTGCTATATTATGGTCTTGTTTTACATTTTTCCACTAAAGATTAGCAATAGGGGCTAATCCATACTTCTCATAGGTGATGAAAAAAAAATTACAAGTGTCGTTGACATTGTATTTTGTAAAAATTCTAGCGTTTTCACCCAGTTGGAGAGCGAGCTGAAAACACAAGGTACATTAACTTTGGTATTTAAAAATTACTTTATATGCAAATATCCCAAAAGACTGAGAAAAAAAGCACATAGGCTGAAGTAAAACTAACTTCAATTGGATAGTTCTAAGTTAACTAATTGTTTGCACAAGAGCAAAGTAAGTAAATATTGATTTGGAAATCAACATTTTTTCTGAACATAAATACAGTCCTCATATTATTCATTGCCTTTTTACCATTCAAGTAACTGCTTGGGAGTTTCCACACGTTTCACTGATTACATTATTGTAAAGGGCAAAATATCCCTCAGACTCAAATTTCATTATTTTTACACATCCTTCTGGAAAGACTGCATGCAATGTAATAAAAAATGTGATTTAATGATGATCAGAATTTATGTCCTGTACAACATACTGAAGAAGAGGCTAAAATATGAGGTTTAAGGGAGAACTGAGACAAGCCAAACCCAAACTTGATACCATGTGGAATTACTCAGTGCATGGTACAGAAAAACAATTTTGGTATATTAATAAGACACAATTGATGAAAGCTTTGCTATAATGCTTCTGAAACATATTGTTAATTAGTTTTCTTGCTATGTAGTCTTGCCTGCTGACACAGGTAATCCCTGCAACCAGGATGTCTGCACTTAAATAGGTTCTACTTTGTATGTGTGAGTGCTATCTGTCTTGTTAAATTAATTTCAAAACATGGGAAAATGAAGGTGCCAGATCAGTGGGTAGGGAAGAGGGGTGTGATGTAAGCCATTCAGTTCTAGCTTTGAGTACATCACCAACTTCAATTAAGAAAGATAGTGAAAAGGTTATATCTGGGGTTTTAGCCTTTAGGAACTGATTTAAGAGGCAATCAAAAGTACCAAGATACAATAGGCATTAATACATCATGAGAAGTTTGTGTTCTTTATTTGTGTCACTATGCAGCATGAGACTAGATTTTCTGCTTCACAAATTTCAGACCTCCTCATTATTAAGAAAAAAGGCAGAGGAACCATATAAACAGAAGGTTATGATTGATTCTTTGCCTGTGTAAAATGATAAATGGTACATGCATTTTATGACAGTAATTGAAATCTGAAAACCAGAACTGCTTAAAACCACACAAAATGTTGTGCTGCAGTAAAAAAAAAAAAAAAAAAAAGTCACATATATGAAAGCCTGGGGCTGTTTGCACATTGGTGATGAACTACAGTGCTTGTAAACACATACTGAAAAGTCTGTTCAATACCAGCTATGGCATTCACAAAGTTAGACAAGATTATGGTTTTGAAAATGCCACAGATGTTAAATATCAGAGAATTCTGTGTTCTCATTACAGATGTTGTCATGAGAATGGATTGACCGTGTACCACCTTCAATGTAGTCTCTGCTTTGTAACTATGATAACACAATGGAAGGTTGATAATATATTAAAGATCATTTATTTCATAAGTAAGCTTGTAAAGAAGGCAGAAAATGCCTCACAAGTGCTTTTGGGAACATAATCAACCTTGTACGATCACAAATTCCCATTTTTTATTATCTTACCCAAGAGTGGAGATAAGGTAAAATATTATTTTGTTAACCCCCGATTCTTGCTTTTTTTGTTTAGAAACCAAATACTCTGTCTCATAGCATGTCTTAGCCCCAATGAGGGCTCATTTCTCATTTTATTTCATTTAAAGAAGTCAATCAATTTCATTTCATATTTCCAATATTAGCTTTATTGAATGCATTGTCTGTCCTCTGACAAGATACTGATAGCTTCTATGTTGCTATTGGAGGATATTTTCTCCATAGAGTCGCTGATTGTCACTATGAACTTAATGATGAATTAAAAAGTTGGAAAATGTCCACCTCCAAAACCTACAGACTTTACGCTGAAATTTATTATTCTATACCCAGTTCTGTGAGTTCAATACCAATAGAATATTTCCAATATTTTTAATTATGCTTATTATTATTTTTAATTTGCTTGCAAAGAAAGCAGCTCTACAAGATCATTGCTTGTAGTCTGATGGTCAGGGAAATCTCCTGGAGAGGGAAGACTGAAAGTTTGAACACCCTCAGAGTGAGGAGGGCTTAGAACCCCTAGTATTCCACAAGGACTTTAACCTTAGGATATTTTGCAAAAGGTCTTCCTGATCTCTTTATTAAATATGTGTTTACCCCAAGGACACAATTTGGTAATCCACATCTTGAGGTAGAAATTGATACATAGGGCAGGATTCAGATTGGTATGGAAACTTCTAAATTAAGGTACCTCTAGGCATTCAAGGTGTCTAAGCTTCTATCAGAGTCAATGGAGATCTTGTCAGTACAATCTATAGAGCCTAGGGGACAGCTTACCTGTAGTAGGTACCCAATGACTGTGGCACTGGCACACACATGCATTTGAGTATTTAATTTTCTTAACTTTGCAGTTAATTCTGTTGTTAATAATTGATTTCTTTTCCTACATACAATAGTACTAGAGATGTCTTATGGTGTTTTTCCTTCACCTACTTTGAAGGGCATAGGTTTCTTCTAGCTCTTGTAGATATATCCTGAAATTGTTCTACACAGATGTATTAAGACATGTAAATTGAGCCTTTGGTATATTAACCCTCTACTCTAGGGCCTATTCAAACACATTTACATATAAATTATTTCCAATTTCCTAGCTCTATGCAGATTTCTCGTACAGTCTGGTTAACAGAGAAGAGTAAGTGTCTTGTTCAGTTGCTGTGAGTCACTTCTAGTTCTTACATCACATTTGGTTGTCTGGGACATTTTGACACCAAGTTCAAGGAAAAGAAATCAACCTGCTGCATTCGATAGCCTATGTTTTAGACTTCTACACTTAATTCGGACACTTGAAATGCAGTAAATCTGGCCAAAAAAAAAAAGTGCATGAATCTTTGCTCATGTTAACAAGATAGCGTTTTCACATTTGCATCAGTTTGCATTTGTAAGACACCTCCTCTTAAACAAAACAAAACTAAACAAAATAAACTCCAGAAGGGAAAGTATTAAAAATATCTGTAAGGTTGATTACTGATTTCAAAACCAAATACAAATAATATCAAAAACTTATTCACATCTCCAAAACACTGACCTGAGTGTTCATTGGGTTTTGTGATATATGTTTTCTCAGGAATAATTGCATTAATTAAAATAAACTGAAAATGTAAATATCTAGACAAACCAAAAGGAAAAATAGTTGTATAGGTTATAAAATGACATTTGGGTAACAGTTTGAGCTGGCAGCAGCACAGAGAGGTTGTAAAAGAAAAATATCTCTAAAACATCATGCCCAGTATATATAGAAACTCCATACTCAGCAGAATGTGTAAGAAAAATACTTCTCACCTCACTCCCAATCCTCCCTGGTTCTTCCCCACAACTGTCTGAACAAGCAGCTGCTTTGTTCTCCAGAGATTAAGATGCCTTTTGTCTCTGATTTCAACTTGTATCATCACTCTTAGATAGTTGTGCACCTAAACACTAATCTTTTTTGGTTCCTTAAAATGACACGTAAGAGATGCTGGTATTTTTATGGGAAGATGAGAGTGAAGCCAGGACCACGTGGGTTCTTTTACTAGTGCTAGATATTTTCTAGACTAAGATAGGTAATTCTAGGTCATTGGGTTGTGGACCTAAAAGCACCTTGTTCTGTGATTTTGGCTGAAACACTGAGTCATATGATATTTAGACATCTGCATATTTCCTTGACTCTGATTAAATTTTTTCTATTTACTGGAAAAACTCAGAGGAATAGAAAGCTGTGTCTGATCAGAGTTTTGTTTTGTAAATCTATTTCAATACCAGAACAGAATGGTCTGCTTCAGATGAAAAATAAACCCAAAACATATTCTCAGCAGTTGATTGTATATGGAAAGTTGATTGAAAGGGGGGGAGGGGGGAGAGAGAGACATGTGGTTTTGATAAATTTATCATAGTTTTTCTTCTGCATTTACAATGAAGAACATACAGTGTAATTCACATTAAGGTGTATGTTATCTAATTAAAGATTGGTATATGTTATTTAACAAATAAAAACATGTAGAATCTGACATCAGATAAATATATATTGCACTATGCAGAACATGCCTTTCTATGTAGTACAATAATGAAAATGATGTTTCATATTTTCAATTTTACTTCATTGGGGGGTGGGGATAAATGTTTTACATGCTTTATTTCTCAAAGATTTGAATCTGTTTGTATACATGAAATGATGAAGTATGTGTGTGAGTACACACACAATTTGTGTACCTAAAATGTCAAATTTTGACTGTCGACTTACAAGAAAAAGGAGAAGGGGGGGCAAGAATAGGCTGAAGATTAATGATGTGCATAGAAAAAGATACTGATGACTTTTTCTTGTACATGCTACAACATGATACAAAAGTATAAAAGATACTCAAAAAGATATTAGAATATCTCTGGAATACTGCTGACTTTCCGTCTCATTTTAGAATTCCTGTAATAGCTGCATGGCACTATGTTGGCTAAATGCAAACAGAAGTTGTTCGAATGAAATAATTCTTTTACATTTTAAATAGATCTTTTGTGTTATTATCTGATAGTTGACATATTTATATTTTAAGCTATGTTGGTATTATATTAAAATCATAGCTTTTTTTTTTTAATAACCATTTAAAACTGAGAATATATCAAAGAAAGTACTTACCAATATTTTAAAAATACACTGAATATATCTATATTGCAGTCAAAATTGCAGTTATGAAGTAGTATAAACCTCTGGTCAAAATAATGTACTCTTTACATGCTAAGCACACAAATATATCAAATTCATTGTAAGGAGTGATCCCTTTTTCTGGTTCTGTATTGCTCTATATGTCAGTATATGCAGTGCCTTAACTATTGCTGTTCAACTTTATGGAATAACTCCTGGATTTGTGCAGGAGTGTTTCTGGTTCTGTGGTCCCAAGCTGGCATGCTGTTTAAACCTGGGCCTTCAATTGATCTATTGTTAAACTTGACATATATATTTATGTTAAATGATGAATTGATAGTAACATGATGGCATCTCATTTCATGGTTTTGATATATGCAAATATATTTCTGTAATTTAAAAGACAAACATTTCCTCTGCTTCCACAGAGTTATGAGGAGATTGAACAGAGAAGACAATTGCTAGAAATTGCATCATTAGGGTAACATGTAGCATTGGGAATCATAACCATAGCCTGTGAAATTTAGAATTATATTATATTCTCCATTGCTTAGAATAATACTATGGATTGCAGGATGTTATCCCCAGCACATGCACTTCAATGCCTATGTATATTACATTTAGTTAACTGGATATGCAAGAAATCTCTCTTACTCAACATTATCAGAGAAGATGATGATAACATTAAAAAATCATCACAAATACACCATGCTTTCAGCTAAAAATCTATTCAGCCATAATCTAGCAGCTATTCAACACAACAGGGTTTTTTTCATGAAATTGCTTTGCTTGAAGCTGTTCATCTAGCATATTACCTTCCATTTAAACTTGTTCAAATCGTGATATACGTTTGTATTATCCTCATTAAGATCTGGCCATCTCGCATAGTTTAAGTTTAATAAGATATATTCTATTCAAATTAAGTGGTAACAAGTATAAATATTGTCTTTACGATCTTTAAAACATTCAGAATTTTAACTGATAAACCCCAAAACATTATTTTTAATATTTTATCCTTGTTTCTAGACATTTCAATTTTATGGCGAATTCAATTCATACCAAGTATATTCCTTTAATCAAATGTCAGAAAATGTAAAGTTGGCCTCTACCATTTCTGCTTTAAATTAATTCAACCAGCCTAGCTCATCAGAGAGAATGGTAAGTTGAACTGTACTCTCAGTAAGCAGGGCTGAACTAAATACAGTAAAAACATAGTGTATGGTAAAACTACCCCACATATAACCCCTCATAAATTGGAAGATAAATATAAGTCCATATACACTTTATGCTTTCTCTGTGCTGAAGTGGAGTGCACGATGAACTAGTCCTCATTTAATGACTTGATGTTCTCTTGATCTGTTTACCTGGCATACACCAAAGAACTGTTTACGCAGGATAAGATTCTGAGTACCACAGACAAAACAGTATGGAATGGAAGCATGGATAACTAAGGGAGGATCAACAAAAAGACAGCAATAAACCAGTATATTTTATTTTAGGTTTTGCTGCACATAAATGATGCAAGTCCACTGTTACTATGCTACCAACATTTCAATGCATTTTTCTGAATATTGGGATGTTCAAAGAACCAAAGTCTTAAACCTATATTCGTTACCAACTCGGCACAAAACTTCTTGTCTAGATTCAGATTCTTAAATCATCATTCATGAAAATATCTAATAATTCAAAAAATAACATTTTTAAATTACAATGGCCTCTGGGAGTCAACCGTCCAGAAATATATATATTTAAAAACTGAATAGGTTTTGAACCAAATAGGCCTTTTTCAAAAATTTTAGATTAAATACTGACCAGATTTTGTCAGTGAGGGTATAAAACATTGATTGACGTCATGGATGGGCACGTGAAGGTCTTTGCTTCCCTCTAGTGACTGGTCTTAGGAGAGATTTAACTGAATCTGCTCATGTCGCTCAACTATGGCGCAGAGATTCAGCAAAAGATTAATTTTGTGTACAGATACCTATGAGGTCAGTGAGATGCTGATACAGCATTAAAAGTGTATACTTGTGACAGCACTTGATAAAATATGGCAGATTTAAACTGGACATGTGTTTGAGTGGTTTTGATGGTGTTTTACTATTTTATCAGACAGATATGATTTCAGTGTTGACAATTCAAGAACAACTAGGGTATGACCTCTTAAATGCATTCCAAAATACCATTCAAAAAATTTCTTTTAAGGTCATTTGCCATACAAACACTGTTCTTGCAGAAATACAGACCAGTCTTTGATGAATTACATGATGTTTGTTTTATCAGAGAGAATAGTTAGCAATTCAGCAGACATCAGTCAGATTTAGATCCATGCATTTGGAAGTAAAGAGAAGCATTTCTATGCTCTGCAAATGCTCAAAAATGTGTTGTATTATATTATGCTCATCTAACTACTAAAAGTAGGTTTATCTGTAATGGTTGTGTTTCTGTCTTTTTTGTACTGACTATAAATAAGTTTAAAAGGGACAAATACACGTCTTTGCAAAACTATGCAACATAATTTACTTACAAGCAATTTACACACATGAACTGTGCCCCTATTGTCAAAGGAATGAGAGAGAATGGGAGAAGGGTACTTTCTACAGCTCCTTCTCACATGGTTAAGCAGTATTCCCCAGATTTTTCATCTTCCTGGGTGATGCAAGTAGACATTTTGTCTAAGTTTGGCATAATATACAAGGACCTTTAGTGCTGCTGCACTACCTCTGTTAGATAAACTGAGCTAAATTCTTCAGGATGGGCATCAGAATGAATAAGCAAAAACCAGAAATATCATTATAAAACTATTTAAACTTTAGAGATTTGGATCATGGCAGGGAAAAGATACCAGCTTTGAAAAAAATCTAGAGCACATTCTCAGTTAGGACTCAGGAATTTCAAACTCTTAACTCCACCTGGATTTGATGAGGAACCTTGGACAAACAGCCTTGCTTTCATTATGACCTACCTTCATTCACCTATCTGTAAACCAGGGAGGATGACACCAATCTCTGTGTTAAATTGCTTTTAAATCTACAGATGTAACACACTGTTAGAGTTATATGGTATAAATGAGAAATGTTGATAAACTTTCACAGTTGTAATTGTGCTATACTGTACTTTAGGAAGCTGTATTGGATTTGGCGAACACTGTTTTCCCCTACAAGAGTCAATCCAAGTCCAGCACCATGCTGGATTCACAGGTCCCAAGTGCTGCATTTCTTGGTGAGGTATTACTAGGGAAAACAACGATTACATTTTATTTGACTTGGTAACATTCATGAATTTTTCTAGAAACATAGATACAAATCCAAATTATAACCAATTTATTTTCTGTTCTAAAGTTTATTCAAACTGCTTAATTATCTTCTGCCCTCACAATACACTAAAAAAACTGTCAAAAGACCAATTCAAATATTTAAATTTGATTATGAAGATACAACCACTAGTTCTTTTTATTCACATTTCAGAATTATAATTTCCTGATATTACAAGAAACCACTATTTTTAGTTTCTGAAAACCTACATTTACATAAAAGCAATAAATAGCAATTGAGTTCTCAACAAATGGAGTTGATTAATCACCCAGTAAAAATTAAAAAGAAAGTGAACTTATTAGCAAGAATTAATTTGATTTCCTTTTTTTGCTATAAATCTCAGCAGGCCACGTAATCTCTGTCATGGCCGTGTAGGTGTTAGTGAAGAGCAGTGTTATAAAAAAGAACTAAATTATGAATTCCTCCCATATATAATGATTCATTTTGTGTATGATTTAAGCAAAGAAAATTTTGGTCTGACTTTTTCAACATAAAGACACTTCATTTTATATTGTACAATACCTACATATTTCAGAACTAAGTACTCCTGCATTACAGTATAATCTTAGCAGTTTGTAAATTTTGAAATTTTTAAATGCATGGCTTGAGCAGTAGTTTGCCACCTGATCTGATCTGATTCAAACCAGACAAAGCCTTTTGGTTGTCTGCAAGGAAGTCTGGATTAGGTTTTTAATTCCATATTGTTTTAATGAAAAAGAATATGACTCTGTAGAGTCTTTTGATTCTTTATGCAAGACTATCAGGAACAGAAGATTATGTAGTGTGCTATTACACAGGTTCCATTATGGATAGTTCTCCATAAAAGTAGTTAGTCCAGAAGGCATTTACCTTTTGAATAACTTCATTAACTTTAACTCTTCCATTGCATTCACAAACATAGGCATAGAAGCTAACATGGAAAGAAAATTATTGCCTTGAAAACCAGGAAAAAAATCTGAAAAGCTGGACCAACAAGTCTGTCAGAAGTTAATGGAAGAAGCAAATCTTCAGCTGGCATACATTCCTAAACTATACTTAGATGAATTACTCTTATTCAATTTTTATTTCACTTATAGAAAAGTATTTTTCCTCCATGTCTTCCTGGTGACAAAATTAATGTGACTGTCAAGTTGTATAATTAAGGAGAGGCTACTATTCATATTTCCAGAAGAAAATTCTGATGTAGGATATTCTAATTATTTGATGATTAGCTTGAGATATTTTGACTTATAAAGAGTCTTCATGAACATGTTTTCAAATGTTTGCAAGGCTAAGCCAAACAAAGAATAACTGTAATGGTCCATCATGGTAGTCTTAAAAAACAAAATGGAGAGGAAAGACAAAGCAGATCAGAATTTCCTTCAACTTTATCATAAGGCAACAAGATAAAAAAATTGTTTTGCTGCTATGCATGCAAGCTTATATCCTAAATCTGAGTTGCATTCTGCCCTATAGGCAAATATGTGAAAAAATCACAAATAACTGATAGATTTTTCTTTATTTTCATTGAACAAAAACCTAGATGGACTCTTTCTCCACAACTGTATCTAGGGACAATGGGAGAAAAATAGTTAAAAGCTCTACTTAAAAGTTAAGAGCCCCAGAATACTAAAGCCCCTTCCTTAACCAGTCTTGTGAGACGTCATGTTGCACCACACACCGCTGTGGAGCACACCAGCAACAACTGACACTGTCCTGTGGAGAACACATGTGCCCACATTATGTATAAGACATTTCTAAAAGAATGAACACCAGCCACATTTTTTTGCTAATTGATCTGTAACTATTGAAGCTCCCATGTGAGATGTCACCTCTTTCCAGTGACTGAACCTGTTTACCCCATCTTCCACGCCCTCATTGTGATGGTGTTAGCTGAGGATTGCATGTGAGGGTGGTACTCACAATGCTCCATACTGCAGCACCTAGATTCCAGCCTGTTACTGTGTTTTGAATTCTGGGCCCTGGTTCAAGAGTCCAGGGGCTCGGTCCACTAAGGCAAGTGACTAACTTTGTCAGGCTAAACTTTCATGAATGCCAGAGCTCCATACAGAATCTGTTACGGCACCTATCACAGACATAAGCATCAGAAAATCCAACAAAGTTCAAGAGAACTGTTCAACCTACAAAACTGCCACAGTATATTGTATTTTTTAAATGGAAATGTATGCATGCATATAAGGATTCTTTGATCCCATGGGCTTACACAGCCTTGCCTAGACTTACATAAAGCGAAACAGTGCTAGGAAAAAACACTGACAGTGATACGGCTAAGATTTAGGTGAGGCATGGTGACAAACACATGGAAAGAGTGGTAAAATTAAATATAGAGGTGCTGGGAATCAGCTCCCTAACCCATGAATATTTTCCTAAATAATATGGCAGAGTTCCAGCAGGACACGTTGCAAGTAACACACTCCAGAGGAGCTGACAGCTCAGTGAGCATGGTCTGCCCCTGTGAGGCTGAAAGTGTGTTTCAAACTCTTCAGTTAATTGTTATTTGAGGAGTTTGAAACACACGTTTTTTTAAACACTGAGAAAAAAATGAAAGGCCAGTCCCTGAGGTCCCCAAGCTCTAACCATTGGATTACTTGCTGGTTGAGACTATCTCTGTTGTCTGTCTCTCCCTTCTTCTTTTCCTTTCCAGAAAAGTAGGAGGGACAGAAGAAAAGCTTTCAGAAGTTTTGTTTCACCTTAAAATCTTTAAAATCACTTCTGTGGGGTACAAAAGTCAGGTCTAATACCTGACCAAATTTTTTTTTTTTTAAACTCTTTGTGGACTGAGACACTGGAATTAATGTATCATAAGCAGTTCCTGACAGCAGGGATAGTTTGTTCATGCCAGACAATGTAAAGCCAAAAATATACGACTCTTTCTTGAGTTTTTGTTTGCTTGATTTAAGGAAACAAAATTTTTTGTCCTCAGAATATCAATTACAAATATTCTACACATTTACCCATGCACTGAAAGGAGAAGCAGACATATCCTAAGACTTTACTGAAGGCAACATTTAGAATACATTTTCTGAAATGAATGGATGAAGATATCACTCTGATTTTTGAGGGGAAAAAAATCACCACTTACATACCATTGATGCTACCAGCTTCATGTAGGGAAGCTGGAAGTATCAAAGGAAACACCAGATTCATAAACAGCCTAGTTTCAATCAATAGACAGATGTGCTCTGTATTTTGTGAAAATCAACTGAAATAAAATGCTGAATTATTGGATTTGAGTTTGCCCTTTATAATGCATGACATAATATTTTATTCTTTAGTTTCACTGTCTCGATATTGAACACACATTTGACTTGTTGCCTATGGAGAGGGCACAAGCCTGCCAGCTTGATAAATGGAAAAACTCATAAAATACCATCACAGGAAAGAACGACCAAATCTCATAGAAAGAATGGATTTAAATTGCTTTTTCCCAAGTTAGGATGACCAAATTATCACAGGTAGCAATGGCAGTAGGATAAGTTTGAGGACCTGGTGTGATTAAAGAGCTCACAGATCCAGAACTTTCTTCAAGGATGGATGACAGGGAACTGTAATCACTGATCAGTCTCCTGAGAAGCATATCCAGGTAGACAAAGCTTCTCCTGTTGTTGGCGAAGTATTATACTGACAAGATCAGTGGAGGAAGTGTCATTTACCAAATGTGAACTTGCAATGCATGCGATAAAGATGTGGGAGAAGTGGCTAAAAAGGTGGCAAAACCCATTAGAGGTTACTGCTGGCTGTATGACAATGATAAAAGCAGTTTTCATCTGAAAAGCACTTAATTTAAAACAACCATCTCAGCATAGACTACTGATTAGTTAAGCACCTTCAGCTAAAAGCAGACTACTTTTTGTTGGGTTTATTCCAAAATGCTTGCCAAAACCTGGTTATGCAAAAATTACCCAGTTTGGAAGGACATGAGTACAGCACAGCTCCATAGGATTTTTAATGTGTATGAGGCACATGATCCATCAAATCCAGTTGCCTGCTGCTACGAGTGGCTAATTTCCACTTTTTCGTGTCTCAGAAAAGTAAAAGAAAAACAAGCTACCAAGAACCCAACATCATTAGGGGCACCTAATCAATTGAATGGTCCTCAACATATTTATTCATTAAGATTTATAAATTATAGGAATCGGTCGAGCATTATAGACCTTTCATGATAATTTTAAACTCATGGTGTCATAATACAAATTCTGAGCTATTCCTGAGTAAATACAAATAAAATGCTCAAAACCAAAAAGAGAAAACATTAGAAAAAATAAATTCATGAATCAACTAATGCTTCCACAGCTAACATTAAGGATCTTATCCTGAGGGACGGAGGAAAACAGTAAAATTTTGCTCTTGCTATTACACTCAGGTAAAAGGTAATGTAATGTTCTCTTAAAATAACACACATACAGGTGTAAAACAAATTACAATGGTGTCCACGAAGACTTACCGATACATCCTATCTTATTGTGAATATTTTATGGCTCATATAACTTTTCAAAACTGATAAATATCCAAGAATACCTGCAATCTTCAAATACTTTAACATCTTCAATTGCTACTTTTAAATAACATGACTAGAAAAGATCCACTTCAGAATAGAAAAGCATGTTTCTCCCTCAAAACCTCAAACTATTTTATGTAAGCTTTATGTAAATTTTAGATGTTTCAGAAAATCACTTTTGAAGCATACTGAAATGAGTACTTACATGTAGAACTAAATTTCCCTATAAACAGTACTACGAGAAATGTATACAAAACAGGTGGCAAGCACAAAATACTGTGAAGAGGAAATGTTTCAAATGTTTTGCATTCCATGTGCACATAATAATACATATTTTACACATATGCAATTATTTATACACTTATTACATACATATTAAATACATATTATGTAATATCAAGTTTTTCATGTGCTTGATTCCAAACATTTTACAGAAATGGAACATTATGAAGTTGCTGTCAAATAACTGCATTATGATTCTTTTGTAGATGTATAGACCATGGTACTACTTGTATTTGGAATGATTTCTAATATTATGTCCAAAGTTTCTCATTTCTATATTGTAACGTTGTTTCTCAACCATCAGTGTACTGATGTAAACCTGGGCTCAAGGATAAAAGCACTCACAAAATCACAGGCATACAATTTCTAACACTGTAGATGAGTATAAGACATACATAACATACCTGGACAAGAAGTACAACAGACTCTTTAAAAAAATTAGTATGGCAACCATATAGGGATCCTTCTTGAAACACTTAATCAGTATTTAGGCCAAGTTCACCATGGCTTCAATGAGAGATTTACTGTGAAAGATTAATGCAGCAAATTACAGCTGCATAAATTTGAAATTATTTTTAAACCACACTGTTTTTACTGCTTCTTTACAGCAACATTTTTTGTTTTGCTATGGAAGGGACACACTGAAAAAATTAGCAGAAGACTGCTAGCAAGCTTTCACTGTTTAGTATACAGCTATTATTTTAGTAAACTAAAATGAAAATTTGTGTGAACTAAAATGAAGATTGCTGTGGGCATCACTGGAAAAATAGATTTCTCCCTGCAGTAACACAAATGGGAGCCTTCCTTAGTTATGTGTCTGATCGTTTACCCACTCACTTGTTGCCCAGCAACTACCATCAAGGAACTACAGTTCTTAGACATCCTCATTTTAATCTTGAAAAAGAAGATTAAAATCATTATGTGAGTAATCTCTTTCTGGTGAGATATTGTATTATTTCAATTTACATAGCTGCAGAAAGGAAGTCAAGTGACTGGAGAATCTAGTCCTTTCACTCTGTGAAAGGTTCATTTTCCCTGCCCTTGTACAAACCTGTTTACTGACCAGCTACTTAAATATTGTTAGGTACTTTGTAATATTTGAGCCATAGCAATAGAAGTAAACATCTGTCACTTACGTTCTTGAATCATCCCACAGCACACAGTAGGGATTCAATGTGCCCTAAGAAGAAAACAAACAAATCTATTAGTTACTGGTATACAAAAAAATGTGCCATGCTTGATCTAAACATTTATTTGGGTCTCCTCCTACAAGATCACACTTATACTCGGATTGATAGCACTGAAATTGAAAAAACTTAAGGTTAATTCTCATGGAGTATTAAAAGAGTATTCAAACCTCAAAGCAGAGTATTTGCTATATTCCCTCTCTCTTAGATAAGCATAAAGTTGTCTATTTATAATATGCTAGAAGAATTTAAATATAAGAGTTAACCTGTTAAGAGTCTTGACTTCACTGAACATTTCTGGTTGTGTTTAGAAGCAGAACTTTAGGCCCCTTGGGAACCTGGATGTCAAAACCAGTAATGCCTTTAAAGATGTTAAGCATAAGTTGGGCAAAATATCTGGAGGCTGGGATTTCAGATGACTCCGCATTCAATACACAAGTCCTTTTGTCAGTTAGGTCCTAAATCAGCAGATAATTTTGCTGAAAATAATTTTTTTTTGTTGTTGAGCTTTACAATTCTAGCTCCAACCTCTTTGAAGTCCGTGGAAGATTTCTGATTTGATTTAGAACAGAAATCTAAGTTTATTACACATCATTAAGCTTTGACTATTTTTTTTTTTTTTTAAACTGAAATGTCTTTATTATTAATCATGGTTAATTTCCTGCCTAGGAAGAGTTGAGAAAAAAATAAAGTTCAAGTTTTGTCCCTAATCTTGTAAACCTTCCTTTATCAAAACTCAGATTGACTTAAAATTACTTAACTGGCTAAAAACCGCAAAACAGTATTCCTGTCCATCCTGTTCAACTGAATATTCCCAGAAGTCAGAACTACATAAACAAATCAGATATAAAATACAGAATAAAAAAATATTTTTAACAAAATCACAAGTGATTTGAAGAAACAGTTTAAATAAACACACTATTTGCTTATGTCAACATTAGTGTAGTTCTTATGAACAGTGTTAGTGCAGTAGATAAAAATATGATTTCATATAAACAAAAACCACCTTGATATTTAATTCTGAAAAGTGTTTTATTTCAAGAAAAAACATAGCAGCTTGTGAAGAATTCCAGTATTTAATTACATTAAATATTTTTCTTCCATCCACCTCTTTGTCAAAGATAAAAAATATCCTTCTGAAGATGCTTGTGAGAGGCATTTAGGGAAGTTTTGATCCTCTCCTTCAGTATTTTGCTGACTGCATCAAATTTTATGAGTTTATGAATATTTAAAACCAACATATACTTATGGCACTTGACATTAACATAGCACTGTACAAACATAAAGATGTTTCATTCCCTGAAGTATTTATAATATAAAGAAGAGGAAGGAGAAGAGGGCACAGGACAAAGCACTGGACAACAGGAAAATTCAGAGATTCAGAGGCCAGGTCCTGCACCATTAGCCAAAAGCTTTCAGATACATTTGATAGAAGAGGACATAGAAGGATAGGAATCAAGAACAATGGAATGACAGTTCAGAATTAACCTTTTTGCAAAATGTCATCATTAGGGAGTATCAATTTGTATCCTAAGACTGGGTGAAGAAATTTTACTTGCAATCTGATATAGCTATATGGATATTAAAAAAAGTACCCCTATAGCTGAATTGTAATAAGACATTAATCTGAGACATGTCTTTCCTAGCAGCAGAGATCATATGGTTTATGCTCACTATTCCCACGGTGCAATTAGAAAGAATACAGAAATACTTTCAGAAAAAATGTCCATTATAAAGAAATCTACAAAATAGAGGGAAATAAAAGCCTTTGCAGAAAGCTGAAACACTATAAAACTGCTGCTGTTGGATCACATGCTTCATTCTCTTGGAAATGTATTCAAATGAAAAGAAAAAAAAAAAGTAGTATGCTTGGCCATTGCAGTCACTAATGAGAGATTAAGCAGAAACCTGGAAAACAGGATAAATATTACTGCTGTTCCTTAAGAAGGTCTTGTGTAAGGGTTTGCTCTGCCAGGTGTGGCAGCTAGCAAGGGCACAGTAGCTTCAGAACTTCTTCCCCTTTTGAAATCCTGATGAAACACTCTTCAAGCACTGCAAGAACAAGAAACTTGTCTTCCTATTTTCTTCTTCACCCTTAACCTGTTGCTTTTTTTTCCCAGTCATTCTGGGTCTGGCCTCACACTGGAAATGTCTCCTCACACTGTTGTCGTTGAGCTACCTCCAAGAACCAACTCTCTCTGCAGTAATCTTCCATCACAGCTCTTGCCAGTTATTACTTAGATGCAGCTAAGGAAGCAGCTACTGTGTTCATTAATGTTTACAACTGTTTCAGTATTGATTTATATACTGCAGTACAGGATATCTCAAAACCAGACATATGTGTGCTAGTGTTTATGTATATGTTTCTCTGCCTGGCATATAAAACTGAACTTTCAAGATGTGATTGGCAACTTTGACGGATATGCAGCACAGTGCCAACTGTATTTTGTAGCCAGGGTTTTCAGTCTCACAGAAAGCTTGATGTCCAATGCTACCGCTGCCTCGTTACTTTAGTGTCCCTGGAGTAAACTTCTGCGCTGTCAGGAGGTGAGAGTTCATAATCTCTCTGGAGCAAATAGGATTTTGTTTGAGTTGTGTACTTTTAAAAAGATTACTTTGGAGTCTCTTTAATCAGGCTACTGGAAAAAATGTGATCACATTCATCAACATGTTCACAGTGCGTAAGACCAAATACCATGTTCTCTAATGCATTACAACTCACATTCTCATTGTGTCAACTATTATATTTTAATCTCTCTGCAAATTCAAATACCATATGATATTCTGAACAGCACATGTAATTGTGATTTACACATCCTCCAAAAAAAAGTAATCCTCTGGTTTTATTAATGAAATGGCTAATTTTGATATAAAATGAAGCAATGATGATAAATTTTGAATAAGTGAATAGATTTTAAGGCTAAAGTGGATTAAACACATTAACTTTTAATAAATGATCACATCTACCCATCATTTTTCATAATCTCTTATCTACTTAATTTGGTCAGTGGATGGGGAGGTAAGAGAACAAATGTGTAGGTATACTCCTATACATTTAGTAGGCATGATCCAGAGGTTGCTTAGAAGTTAGTCATGAAACCAGTTTGGAAACAAACTGTTCTTAATGATGAACAGCATTTCAAGAAAAAATGTTTGAAAAGAACAACAAGAAGAACCATTTCAAAATAATCAGATGAAAGAGAACGTCTGTATTTTATTTTCCATTTAATAACAAATCTATTTAATTGACATATGATTAATTGCCAGCCATTAATATATAATGTTTAAACACTAAAGATACAAAAAGAGAAAACTAGTAGTAATGTATGTGACACATAAAGCTTGTTTTATAGTAATATAATTTACTAAATTCTTTTTTTCAGCTGAGAAAATTATACCAAAGAAGATTAGAATTATACTATGAAGACAAGAAACACTCAAACTTACAAAATAATATTTCTATGCAACTACAGCCTTAGTTCTTTAGACCAAAGTCCCATTATGGAGGCTAAGACCTGAACATAAAAATCACCATATATTTAAAGACTAAAACTGGTTTTCATTTCCAGATTTTCTAGAGCAATATTTTGTCATTGTATCTGCGATCTGACTCTTATATACAGGTGGATTGAAATCTTATTTAAATGTACTATGTGTGACTGGAAATTTTTTCTAAGTACTTCATGCTTCTCTGGATTAACATCTAAGACAAAAACTGAGCCAAATGGAAAAAAAAAAAAAAGTCTCTGATATCTATTGGCAAGGTTATTGTCTTTCTGCCTTGTCAAGAAATGAGCTAATACAATACTCATTAATAGTCTGTTACTGAAAGGTTGACAAAGCAAGGTGACAATCAGTGTCTCTAATGTGATCTTTTGTAACAATGAAATTTCAGTTCATTTCCAAGATTTTGAAAGTTGGCAAAAAACTGATCTGTAAATTACCCAAAGGGATGGATTAAAACAAAAAAAAGATGAAAAGAATCCCTCTCTAAGAATTGTCTAGAATTTCAGCTTTTGGGAACAGCGGTTCAACCTTTCATTAGTCTAGTCTTTCCTGTGTTGTGTTTAATCGCTTGTGTTTGACTTACAAATATTCCCAATGCTGACACGTTGTTTACTAATTTTTTTTTTCAATTTCTTTTCTAGCATAAGTGACCCAAATAATAACTTTTTTTTTTTCCTGTTACCCACATTTTTGCAAGCAATAATTCCAGTTCCAAAATATAGATGTCATACTTCAATATTTCTTATCTACAACTCATGTAAGTAGCCCCACAATAATTGTTAAAATAATGGAAATTAGCTTTGAGAAATACCATAAACTCTGCCTAATAATGATCTTAGTAAGATCAAAATAGATATTTTATTTCAAAGGTGTGGTTTGTGCTTTGTTTTGTTTTCTTATATATAGGATTAATTTATAGTCTACTTTAGCAAATATTGTATTTTTAGTGAAATTTCTGAGAGGAACAGAAGTTATGTTAAAGATTGATATTATTTCTTAATATATATGATGGAGATATATTAGGTTGGACACAAAACAAAACAAAACCCCAAACCTACCCACTGTAAACATTTAAAAATTAAATAGAAACGGAGAACCATAAAAAACAAAATCTCCACAATTCATCAATAAACTAATCTTACTGAAAGGTAAGGAGTGAGCTCAGTTTATGTCCCTCTATTCCTTTCTCTTTCTCTACATGTCTTTGCAGCAAATTTCACTGAGTTGTTCTTTATAGTATCTTTTGGGGAACTGAATGGTGGGTCATGATGACCACTGATGGCAAAACAGTCAGTTTCTTCTAACCTTGAGTAAAATATAAATTAAAGATCTAGAGTTCGAAGAGTTGTGGGGTTTTGTTTTTTTTTTTCATACTTTTACCCAGAGACACTAATCCAAATTTGCTACTGAATTAAATATTTGGAACTCCTTCAGTTGAATTGTACCTATATGACCATTTTGGCAACTATTTAGAACAAAAAAATGACAGCTTTACAGTCTTTTAGATAACCATACTATTTACTAAAGATCTAGTAACTATGTCTCTTCTAATCATCTTTTTATTACTTTATTTAAAGTAAATCTAACTTTTAGCAACATAAATAGAGCTCATATGCCATACCTTCACAGAAATTACTCCTATGCTTGTATTTAACATTATTTCCTGTACATCATACATGACAAAAATTTCCTGCAGAAGATTTATTTTATTCTCCCTGTGACTGCTGGGAGATTGTTGAGAGCAGAAAGAAAAACTGTTAATATTTTTCATATAGAAAATATGAACATTGACATAGAATCCCCTTTTTCAGATTTAAAACTTTTTTAATGTGAGATTAAAGGCTGAAAAGTACAGAATTAAAAAGAATTGCACAAAAAAATCTCAAACATTTATAAGAATTGTAAGCTAAATTGGAACCAGAGCATTTTTTTTCAAAGTCTGCTACAACAGGGTAGGTTAAAACTGTCTTTTGAGTATAAAATAATGAAAGAAAATAAGAAAGGCCTGAAGAACTATGTAGCTCTATGACCTATGCAGGGAGCAAAAGGATAAGTAGTCAGCACAATACTACATTTGCAGTTGCATCCATCAGAGCAGTTAATAGGTAGAAATTGATGGTTAATGAAAAGCTCAAAAATCACAGAACAACAATTAATTTTGTTTTGCACATACACATGCATGAAACAGCTACACATTCACTTCAAAGTATGGTAGACTGTTCCCGGATTTAAGTTTTAGCAGTTAAACTGGGTTTTATTACCTGTTATTTAAAACAACCCTACTTCTTTCTTTCATATGATCTGATAAATACTCTTGGAAGAACATATCAACTATCCTTGTACTTACATTAGACAGATGGGCCAGTTCTATCTCCAGAAAAGAATCGGTAGTTTTGGGCTCGGGTCGTATAGTAACAACGATGATTTTTGAATTAACAACCGTAAAATTCCTGGGGGGGAAAAAAAAAAAAAAAAGTGCCATCATGTGGAAATGAAAGATTTAACTTCATATGAGATTAAATGAGGCTTCTGATATTACATTTAAAGAAGTATCTCATGGGCATTTTTCGTGACTTTAGTTGACAAACGTTCAAGGAGAAACTATATTTGGAAGTGCTGGGTGAAAACATTCACTCCAAACATACTTTAAAGTCTGAAGAGCAACAATGATGGCAGAAATGCCATTCCTTAAAGTATGATTCACTAATTGGAACAGTGTATTGATGCACACAAATACTCTGTCCATGGTTGAACACATATTACTCGCTTCTCTCAACATAGATCCACTAGCTATATTTTATGGAGGAAAAATTACTGTCTCTCAACGTGCTGTGTTGGACTTTTTTCTGACTATTAACCGTAAAATTGTTAAGAAGGATGAATGCAATGGGAGATTCTACAATTCTGTTGATTTTGTGCTTGTGAAAAAACCCTAGCTGTTTCCAGTTTTTGAAAAAAACATTGCATTTGCTATATGAGTGGGTAACTTCATCATCTAAATACTTTTAAAGATATAATCCATACTTGTGCCCTGACTGAAATTCCACCAAAACCAATCATTTTTTTCATATATATGTGAGATTATATTTGGTTAATTTATTGTACCAGATTACTCAAAAGAATAATTTTCTGTTAATTTCTATAATTTATCATCAATTTCTCTCTCTTCATGTAAAACATGGCTTGCTCTTTTGTAGCTACCTTTCTACGACAGACTTAGTATTGCCAAGGTTATGCTAATACAGGCATAAAGACATGTTGACATGATGTTCATATCTGAGATACTTGCTTCTTATGACCCTGTCAGGCTTAGAACAAACATCTGTTATCAGTCCAAATGTTTCTGATGTTCATTATGGCATTTCCTTTGTATGTAATGCTGTTTTCAACACCTTCTGCTGATCACACATAAACAAACATAAAACCTCACAGAAAGACATATTCACAGGCAGATGTTACCAAAGAAACTAGTCAGTTTAGATGTAATTATAACAGACAGTATAAATATTCTGTTGTTGCTGTTTAATTGCTTATTTTCTCTAAGGAAATGGTATTTAGAAGAAGATTCCATTTTGCTGGATCATTGAAACAGGAATTGCTGTGGTTACAGTAATAGAAACTTAACTCAGCGGGCACTTTGCTCAGCACAAGGAATTAAATTATTCTTTTGGGGCAAGGTATGAAATCTAGTCCAATTTTACTCAACTATATCATATAATGGAAATATAATGGAAGTGTCTTTCTGTTTTACTTAATTCCTATTTCTACCCTTTGGTTGCACTTTTAAGTCTCACATATCGTTGATGAAAACATATCTCTGTCAGACTAACATTTAATGTTTGGCAAATTTTCAGTATGTCCTGTAGAGGTGGAATAATGATGGTACCTTACTGTACATACAATAGATGAATATCTATAAAAGTTCCTAAGTAAGGCATAATTAAAAAAAAAAAAAAAGAAGAAAAAAACATATAAATACAAAACTGATTTCTCTAACAGGTCATGACAAGTGGAAGTAGAGTTTACTTGCTATTAAAAGATTTTGTCAGTTTTGGAAATTCACTTAAACTAATGTAAATACTGATACTTCAGTACTTCATCACAGCCAATCATTGTGATTTCGAAATGTTTCCTTGCTGTATCTAATTTTTGGTAGAGTTCTAATGGTTCTAAGGTGAGATCCAAAAGAGCATTTAAGGTGCCTAGACCATAACCTTAGTACATCAATTTTACCTCAGTCTCACTGAAACCCTACCAATACATTTATATTCTCAAGAGCCCCTAGCAGACTGTTTCACCAGAAAATAGATGTAACTGGCTATATCACTGTGAAATGAAATCTGCATCAATCATTGCTGTCCTGTTTGGGCCAAATGCCTCGTTGAATATCACATATTTAACTGTTTAGATAGTTTCTGGAAGAATGTAATCTGGCAAGTATATTCTAAACTCACATAACACCTTAAAATGCCATTGAATTAAGATTAAAGCATTGTAGTCACAAGAATTTCCCTCAAAACCATAGTGTAGTGCTATTGATATATTTGCTGAAGATAATTTTTTAAACAACAGCTTGATGCTGAGGACACTTATTTAAGAATTTAAGTAATCAGCTTTTCCGAGGAGGTGGAATATATGAGTTTCAGTCCCTCTCATACTGGCAATGACATAGAATGGGAATGACCTATCTCACACATCCTGGGCAAGTGCATTATCTTATAGATGTTTTATGACAAGTGGAGAGTCACTTAACCATTACCTCTTTCTCCAAAGAAGAATCTAAAATTTGTCTTTAATGAGAAATGGACTTGTATAGGATGGTGCTCTGCTGACTGTCCAGAAAAATGCACATCAGGGTCAAATTTTGAAAATTATTATTAAAAAAATATATTAAATTCCTTGGAAACTATGGCTAAATAAGTCCTTGAAGATTCAAGAGAACAAAGTTTGATTGAGTAAAGGCTGAAGAAGGGCTACCAGCTCTGCCTTCCTAGTGTTGTTTCTGATCTGAATTAAAACCAGCATTAATAAAAGAGCTATTTTACTAAGATCTCTTCTTATTTGAGTATACATTTTAAGGGTATACTTTTATATAACAGTATATATATTGATTCTATGTGATATGAAATTCAGGTTTTCTTTTCTTCATAGAATCACAGAATCATAGAATGGTCTGGATTGGAAGGGACCTCCCACTAGACCAGGCTGCTCAAAGCCCCATCCAACCTGGACTTGAACACTTCCAGGGAGGGGGCAGCCACAGCTTCTCTGGGCAACCTGTTCCAGCACCCTCACAGGAAAGAATTTATTCCTTATGTGTAATCTAAATTTACCCTCTTTCAGTTTAAAACCATTACACCTCATCCTCTCACTGCACTCGCTGGTAAAGAGTCCCTCCCCATCTTTCCTGTAGGCCCCCTTTTGGTACTAGAAGTCTCCTTGTAAGGAGTTTTCTCCTCTAGACTGAACAACCCCAACTAACTCAGCCTGTCCTCATAAGGGCAGTGCTCCTGCCATCTTCATGGCCCTCCTCTAGACTCACTTGAGCAAGAACATATTGGGGGCCCCAGAGCTGAACACAGTCTACAAGTGGGGTCTCACAAGAGTGGAGTGGAGGGGAAGAATCACCTCCCTTGACCTACTAGACATACTCCTCTTGATACAACCCAGGATACAGTTGGCTTTCTGGGCTGCAAGTACACATTGCTGGCTCATAGTCAGTTTTCCATGCACTAGTACTGCCAAGTCCTTCACTGCAGGTCTGCACTTAATCCACTCATTGCCCCGCCTCTATTTGTGCTTGGGATTGCTCTGAGGTATGTGCAAGAATTTGCACTTGGCCTTGTTGAATTTTATGAGGTTTGCATGGGCCCACCTTTCTTTTTAGAATGACTCTATGTTATTGAAGAAAAATGAACTTATGAATAAGATACGTTGCTATCACAAGACAACATAAAAGAAGTTATAGCTTGATGCATAAATGTTGCATACATCATAGAAAAATTATGGATTCTATAGCAGTAACGATATGCAGTAAAAGCCCATCTGAGGTACTCCATCCTCAGTCTAACAAAGTTGACCTAAGAAAGTTTAAAGGTCTTTTTGGCTGTACAGAACTCGAAGGACGAGTTTAGGAATGGAGTTTCAAATGGGGAAAGAGAACATTTCAGTGCAGGAAATTATAGCAGGAAAAGTACAGTGGTTCTTTAACTGACGGGAGAAAAAGCTTCCTACAGAAAAATAATTGATTTTTTATTTGTTCTTATTTGTTAAAGGAAAAGTTAAAAACTATCTTAGAGTATGGAATTATGCAACGTATTTCTTCAGAGTGCCCAGGAGAGGAATTATATATAATGTCTTTTAGATTAGTATTATACTGAGAATCAATTTTCTGTGAACCTAACAATAACATAACTGCTCAGGGATGCAAGAGATAGGGAAATAATATTCAGTCTATATTGCTCAAAATATTCAATATTTCAGTATATTATTTTTTAAAAAAATCTATATGACATTACAAGAACAATGCAATGCAGTAAAGCATATGAGAAAACAGAATCAGATGAAGTTTATTTACTTGTGCATGAAAAAAATTTCTTCTATTTTTATAAGAAAAAGTAATTTTCTCCTCTTTTTACTAACCTCTTCTTTTAACAGTTATGGCAAAATTCTTTGAATAAAATACATTGTCAAAAAAGGTCTATATTAATGTAATTGCCAAGTTCTCATCTCTCTGTGTTTACAAGACTTACTTTTAACAGACTCTATGCCAGTAAACAAGAAAAAATCAAGACCATATGGTAAAAAATGCAGCTAACTTTGGGAATTGTGAAATATACTGTATAGGCTGTCCTAGATAATGAAATCCTCATTTTACTCACAGAACACCTGTGATGTACCAGATGGGGATTCTGTGGTTAGGTGCTTTGAGAGATCTTCCCTGAAGATATATTGAGATATTCTTTCTTTATTTGTTTGTTTATTTTAAACAAAGACATTCCTTGTGATGATGTAGAAGCTTGCATAACTTTTAGTGCTGATATAAGGAATGTATTAGAATGTGTGTCACCTTTGCTGTTCTGGAAAGTGCAAGCAAATATTTACTTTACTCCTATCCTAACTCCTGTAAAGCCAGGGACTGAAATCACATGGGAAGTTGTAAAGCTTGCAGCCAGTAGAAATCGTCTCTTTTATCAGGTTGTCAAGGTGTAAATGATGTGGCCTTTGAACCCAAACACAAGCCCACTTACATATTTTACCTTGTTTTATTGTTTTGTTTATCTTTACTCCCACCATTAACATATTTTGTCAACTGTCATTTAGAGCAGCATCACATAAGATGCTTATTCAGAATGTTTTTTTTAATTCATAGTGAGTAGCTACCACACTTCTAAGCATCATATAAAAACTAGATGATGTTACTTCCCCTCACACTTTACAGTGTTTGCTCCATACACAGTGCTATTGCGGTGAAGCATTCCATTATGTTCAGCACTAATATGGCTTATCATGATAATGTTTATTACAGTTAAATAAGATTAGTACAAATAGTAATTTAAACCCATGTAAGATGACAGGTTTTCACTGCAACATGTAAGGAAACAAAAATAAACCTTTTCCAAATGCAGTGGGATGTAGAGAAACCTACATTTCATTCATGTACCTGAATGAGTGTAAAATGATAAACCACGCCATAATAAAGATTCTTTTAAAACCTGCATTGCAGTTCTAAATTTTTGCAGAGTATAATCGTTCAACAAATTTAGCACTAACCACAGTTGTAGCCTTTTTCCAATTCAGAATTCCATCTGAATGAACATTAAAATGGTTTGAATGCATCAAAACGCATGCAATAGCATTTAGTACCTTCATCAATGACATAGACTGTGGCATTGAGTGCACCCTCAGCAAGTTGCTCACGACACCATGCTGTGTAGTGTGGTCAACATGATTGTAGGAAGGGATGTCAGAGGGACCCTGACAGGCTTAAGAGGTGGGCCTATGCAAACCTCATGAAGTTCAAGAGGCCAAATGCAAGGTCCTGCACATGGGTTGAAGCAATCCTCAATATCAATACAGACTAGGGGATGGAGGGATTGAGAGCAGCCTGTGGAGAAGGATTTGGGGGTACTGGTGGATGAAAAATTGGACATGAGCCACCAACATGTGTTAGCAGCCCAGAAGGCCAACTGTATCCTGGGCTGCATCAATAGAAGAGTGGCCACAGGCTGAGAGAGACAACTTTTCCCTCCCCTCTACTCTGCTCTGCTGAGATCTCACATGTAGTACTGCATCCAGCTGTGAGGTCCCCCGTACAAGAAAGATATGGACCTAGAGTTACGGTCCATATGGACATTAGAGTATGTCCAGAAGAGGGCCACGAACATGGTCAGAGGTCTAATAGATCTCTTCTATGAAGAAAGGCTGAGAGAGTTGGGGTTGTTCAGGCTGGATAAGAAAGAGAAGGCTCTGAGAAGACCTTATTGCAGGCTTCCAATACTTAAAGGGTACTTTACTATAAGAAAAATGGAGAGAGACTTTTTACCAAGGCCTGTAGTGACAGAAGAAGGTGCAACGGTTTTAAACTGAAAGAGGGTAGATTTAGATTAGACATAAGGAAAAAATTTTTCACTGTGAGGGTGGTGAGACACTGGCACAGGTTTCCCAGAGAAGCTGTGGCTGCCCCCTCCCTGGCACTGTTCAAGGCCAGGTTGGACGGGGCTTTGAGCAACCTGGGCTAGTGGGAGGTGTCCCTGCCCATGGCAGGGGGTTGGAACTAGGTGATCTTTGAAGGTCCCTTCCAACCTAAACCATTCTATGATTCTATGAAAACATTTTGAAATTGTGCCACCTTTGAGGTACTATTTTAAGGTCATTAGGTCCGTTTTGAATGATTGCCATGGGCATAGAAATCCAGCATGATACATTTCCTGATGAGGTAAGACAAATAAGCTGTAAAAGTTTCAGTATAACTTCATTATAAATATTAAAGTGCAAGGAAGTACTGAGGTGCTATACACCAAACAGAAAAAACCCTTGGTACCTAGGAATGTGTTATATTTTTGTATCACAGATTAATAATGACTGTTATTCCTTATTCACATACATGAGAGAAAGAAATAATGCTTGTTTTCTTAGGGAGCTGAGAATTGTATTCAAATAATACTGAACATATTCAGAGGCAAAGTAGGATATCTTCATATTTGAATTTCTAAAGACAATTTATAAAAAGATATACATAGATTATTAGATCATTTTGCTTTAGAAGCTCATGAAACCTCTCTGTGAACTGAAATGTACAGAGAAATGGTCAAATTCACTGTGTAAATCAGTAACCAGCTGAAAGTAGAACAGATAAAAGCAAAAAATTTGGGAACCAAGATGCACGTTCTCATAGTCCATAGTACTTAATTTACTGTATTTATATGTCATTGTTCTGCCTGTATTCCTGCTACTTAGGATGCAATTGATTCTAGGGAAAAATCTAGAATGGCATATAAATCTTACTTTTCTAATGGATGAAATAAAAGCCTTGAGCTGCTTTTCATATAAGCAAATACACAGCATTCAAGGTTCACACTTGTTTTCTGTAAATTGAAAATATTAATCTATGAGATCTGAAAAAGCATGATCATAGAGTGTTGTTTACAATATAAAGGTCTGAAAGGTATATGGCCACCTTGATATTTTCCTAGGATTGGCAGATTGTCTCTAAATTCTGCCAAAAAGGACTGACTACAATAGCTATTTGGCTCTGTTTCTCCGAATATGGGAGAAGAAAAAAAGTCTCTCACAAGCGTCTCTTCCTTCCTGGCTAATTTCAGGAACTGGCAGAACAAATGGAAAGTGCTTAGTGACATTTCAGAAGTGGATGAGCTGTCATTTATATGATGCCTTAAGCATAGATGGCTCTCACCAGCACTTCCCAGGCTTCCAGGTGTCCTGCCAGGACATCACTGTAACTCTACCTTAGAGACATTTCTGTTCCCAATATTGCAGCTACTTATTGCACATTGCAATTTTAATGGGATGTGTGGTGGTTTTTTTTTTGTTTTGTTTTTTTTTTTTTTTTTTTTTTTTTTTTTTTTTTTGGCAAAAACCTGTTGATTTTTATCCTTTGTTTCATATACTGAATTTTTGGTTAAATAGATTAAGGGAAAGTGATTTGGTGGTTTCCTAATTACTATCCTTTCTAATTATTGTGAATTCATTAGCAGCTATTGTGACACAGTTTGCACCCATTTCTTTTACTGTAAAAGGACATTACTACAACAATGGTGCACAGGATCATGTGAAATATGATAGTGTTAATGAACAAGTGATAGGACAAGAGGTAATGGCCTCAAGTTGTGCCAGGAAAGGTTTAGACTGGATATCAGGAAGTATTTCTTTCCAGAACAGGTTGTTAGGCATTGGAATGGGCTGCCCAGGGAGGTGGTGGAGTCCCCATCCCTGGAGGTGTTCAAGAGTCAGGTTGACATAGCACTGAGGGATATGGTGTAGTTGGGAACTGTCAGTGTTAGGTTAATGGTTGGACTGGATGATCTTCAAGGTCTTTTCCAACCTTTAAGATTCTGTGATATTCCATGACCATGAAATTATGTTAACCAGTAATTTGAGAAGAGGGGGTGAAATGTATTTCCAAATTGTCTGTTATCAAGTACAGAAAGAAAAACGTAAAACAGCAGACCCTCTTTTTTAATTTTTTTTAAATGTATGTGTATGGCTCTCGTAACTGACATACCACAACTGTTCAGGTGCATGCATGTCTTGTTTCTAAAATGGATCCTCTCTATAGCTCTGCTGTCCCTTGTGAATAAAACTTTCACTGAAAAAGTGCTTGGGAAACTACTACTAGAGACTTTCATAGAAGTAGAGCAGACAACCTTAGTACATCAGGTTATGATGTCATTACTAGATCAGTTGTACTAAGTGGAGAAACAACAATTTGAAGCACAAGTATAAGTGGCCTGAACATTAATGCACATCAGTGTGCATACTTCTAATCAAACATTTCTGTAACTAAGTTTAATATAGACAACATAAAATATAAGTTAAGCCAATTTGATAATAAAAATCTATTTCTATCATAATATAGACAACATAAAATATAAGTTAAGCCAATTTGATAATAAAAATCTATTTCTATCATACAAATGACTAAGCATGAAGGAAAGAAATATATGCATATATACTTTAAATACCAGGAAAAAAATCCAATAATACCAATATGCAAACAGGCTTAGGTGTCTGCTTTTATCCTGACTAGTAGTGTAGTTATGATCCCAAAATAGTTTAATTCACATTGTATTTATGAAATTTCTTACCTCAAAGTAGGCAAAATCAGTTCTAAATTTTTGTATAGCACTGCTCCAAGTACAAATACAGTTGATTCATCTAGTTCTGAAAATAGTAAGGAAAAAATATATTTAAACTCTTTCCCAATCCTTCATCAGCATAAGAAAACGTGAATACTATTTATCTTTCTAGCATAAATATTATTTTAAGCACACCATCATCATTTTGAATTATGATCTGGAAGTATGTCGTAAAGATGTAGCACTATCAGAAATATATCAACATATTTAAACCTCTGAAAAATCACATTTTCAAAAAATCCACCATTGCGTACTCACATCTAAGCTAGCTCATTTACCTTTATAATTAAGTATCCTCAAAGGCTGTCTTTAGAGTTTAATGTCTAGCAAGTAAATTCTCTGATGTCAGAGATCTGTACTGCAACAGTGAACAGTATGTGAAGTGACAGTAATTTGCCTGCTGCATATCCTTTGGTGAAAGTTAGGTGACCCATTGGAATGGTCCAGTCTGTTGTAGTGGAGGAGCTTCAGGGGGTTGAGCAGAGCTACACTTCAGGTCACCTTATACCACCACAGGTACAGTCCTGTGCACAATAACTAAGCATTGGCTCTTCAGTGTAGAAAATAACATAGAGGATTTCTGTAGCACTTTTTGTTCAAGATGCTGAAATTAAGCCCCATCATTTCCCTCTGAGATAAGCTGTGGGTACTGGATTTTTTTTGGAGATGGTAAAATAACCATTTTTATCACACAGTGGTCCTATGAGACAAAGATTCTGAGTCCCCTTGTTAAAGGTAATACAAAAATCAATATGCTGATATGCTTCTTTACCTGTTGACATTGGGGTGAAGATATTTTTTGGAATGACAACCCTGTCTTCTGAGTTTCGTGCCCAATCAACCATTCCTTTTCTTCCTTTCATGGGGAAATTGATGTCAGTTAAAACAGATGCAGCAGGAAGCTTCTGAATGCTAGCCACTAGTAAAACAAATCACAAAAATCAAATAAAATTGTCTTTCATACCTTAAAGCATCCTATGATGATAACAGTACAGCAATAACAAAAAAAACATTTAATAATATATTTCGAGTAATGCAGGAATCCATGGGACATTAACTGGCACAGAAAGTGTAATCTTCTGTTTATCATGCAGTTCTACTATGGATTAATTGTGTGACATTGATTGTATCATTTGTCAGCCAGATTCTGATTTAGTTTAACAGACATTATTGAATGTACTGGTTTATACCCTGAAATTCACGCATAAAGACATTGTTGTGTCTTCAGAGCAAATTCTAAAATGATCAAATGTGACAATGAAGGGAAGAGGATGCTGCAAATTGCTTTGGGAAATGTAACTGTTAGATGCGGGCTAATGAAGCAGTAACAGAGCTTTTATTCCTTATACAGGCACAATTTCAAGACAGACCCATTAAGGAGATTCACATTTTAAAAGACCTCATTGTTTCCACACAAATGAGAAAAATTTAGTATAGCAGTTGATTTCTTTTCCTTGAAAGAATAAACCCTATTCTGAATTCTTAATTCTATTTTTTCCATCTAAAAAATCCCAACTCCCTAAAATCCATCACTACTATATCTGTAACAGATACAGAAAGACAGAAGAAAAAAAGTATCCAATCTAATAATAGGGAGCTTGGAATTTTGTTTACTCATTCACATTTTCTCTCTATTTTCTAACTCAACTATTATCTGGAAATCAGTTTCAGCTTTGCTTCGAAAGTATGGAGTCTGACTCCATGGCAACACTGACAGTGTCTAGTAAGACTCAAACTACTTTTAAGGAACTGACATGGATGCAAGTGTTTACGTACACTGAGAGAGATGACAAACACCACATTTGGAGCACTAGTTCCATTATTCATGTAAGCCATGTTAATAGCCATTTCCTGTACAATGCTCTTCCTAATCAATTTATGAAGAGGCTAATGTAGTGGTAAGAGTTTGGACATCAGGACCATACTTTGATCTGCATAACGATTTCACTGCAAGGGCTCTGCAAGGGAGTTACATATAAAGACAATGGGGGACAGCTGTAAAAGCAATCAGAACAACAAAATTAAAGTAGAAAACCATTAGGTGCCTCATCAGTGGATTTTATTTGAAAGGAAACTGTAATTCAAATCCAAGAAAAGAGGAAAATTAAGAGGTTAACAATATTAACTCTAGAAATGTATTCCTTGACAATTGACTCTCAGTTTCAAATTAGACTGGTTATGTATTATAGAGTCACATTAGTGAGGTGTAGGTACTTGAGGTTATTTCAGGCTTTCCATTATAAAACTATCATCAGGGCTTTACAATGCTAGTAACAATCCCCTTCGGGCTGCAATTGGCAAATACATTCCCAGCCCTAAAGGGATGTTTAGTCTTGTGAATTCTCAGGTAGTGTGTGAAGGGAGAAGAGTTCAGGTGTTTCAGAATTACTGGGGTATAAAAAGGACTGCATATGTTTTCACATGCAATCAGTGGTTATACAGAATATATTAACATTGTAAAAATGGATATTTTCCCATAGACCTTAAAATCTATAAAGAATTTTATTTTCTTTTCCACCTAAATAAAATCAAGCCCACAGTTAATTTACAAAATTAAATACAGCCTGTATAAGACAATATTTTTTTTTAATTTGCACTGCACTTATCTGTGTATCTGCCTATCTATCTAATTAGCTAGTAGAACTTTCATATTTCATCCACCTTTCAGATGAAAGTTTCCTTTATTGAAATAAAAAATCAGTGCTATTTAATGGAATTCACTCTGCAAAACAGAAAACCACTTCACGACTGGATAAATGGTGAGGGTTTAGGATAGTAAACATCTCCAGTAAAATTTCTGTATTTTAAATAGGCCCATTCATCACAGTACCTAAGCACTACTTAGAACCAAAGATTCCAGAATATTTGTTAATATTTTGGTGATGAATAAAACAAAACCTAAACATAAACCCTAAACATTTGGCTTATATGCAATAAATATATGTATTTTTTGGGGCAGTGTTAGATTTATGGTTGGACTCAATGGTCTCAGAGGTCTCTTCCAACCTAAATGATTCCACAATTCTACGATTCTGTATACTCCCATTCATGGTTCAGAAAAGCTTTTCTTCTACTCACAATCAAACAAAACTGTCTTATTTAATTTCACGGAAGATGCAACCTTAACATCCGGAGGATTTTCGATCTTTGCATAGATAAAGAAAGTACAGCACACATAAACCAATAATTGAAACATATTTGCCAAAATACTTGCTCCATGTCCTGCAAAGTCTGCCTCTTACAGATTGTTATGGATGCTCTCAAAAAAACAACCACCAAAAATAAAAAAAAAAAAATTATTAACACAAGTATCTAGCTGTCCATAAATTACAGGTTCAAATGTCTGTGAGAGGAGAACAGAACAGCTTTCTAGGGTTTAATGGCAAACCAAAACGCAGAACAAAGTTCCACTCCCTGGGGTTTAACAGCAACTCAAAACGCTTTATCCCTCACCTGACAAGTGAGGGCTCTCAACCTCGAGGACCTGCTCAGGGCAGGGTCCCGACCCAAGGCCCCTCGAGGAGTTTCCTTGGGCAGCGTCCTGACCCAAGGGGAGAGTCCTCGACCGCAGCTGCTGCTCCAGGGGACGAGCCCCAAATGTCTCCCCCAGGGGACTCCATTGATCCCCAGGCCGAGTCTGACCTGGAGTCAACAGCGGCTCCCGCTGGCCAAAGGCGCCAGTTACCGCGAGGCCCCGAGAACAAAGGCAGCCCCGAGCTGCTGCACTGCAGCAGCCGAGAAGCTCTGCTTCATTGAGTGGGCCCACCTGCCACACATATCCACACAGATTATTAGGTCCTTTTTAGCCACTTTGCTGAATGATTCCAAGAGGATGTGCCTAATAATTTCATACATGGCACTGACATTTGCAGGTGTAGATAATTTAATAGCATCTGACTGGAGGGAACTAGTTCAGTCTATTGGCATGGCCAGTTGGATACATGAAACAGTTCTCACCTCTTCAGTGCCATTATGAACTGTATTTCATTTAAAAACAAAACCAAACCAAACCAAAACAATATTCTTACTAAATATTAGTCTACAACTTGTTGCAATGAGATCTCAGAGCATGACCAGCTATATTTCCATTATGAAATGCATCTTTGCTGCTCTCTAAATCAGTTTTAATTGGCAGCACAAAATAGTTATTGTGAGCATTATTTTTGTGTTAGGCTTGTATTTGAAAACACTGGTCCAAATACTGGAACCCAAATGATTCAGTTCTGCAATTGCCACACAGGCACATTGCCTTCTCATTTGGAAAAAAACAGAAGTTGCTGCTTTGCTTTCTTTTTTTTTTTTTTTTTTTTAGAACAGTAGCCAATGAGGATATTTACAGGCACTGTGGCAGAAGTGTTTATACACACAGAAGAGTAGTGTAATACTTGAAAAAGAGTCAATGAGAATATTAATAAGAATGAGAATGTAAAGTGGAAAATAAAGATGAAAAAAGAGAAGAAAAAAACTAAAATGAAAATTATCTAATCAGAAGTTGAAGAAAATCTGCACATGTCATTTTAAATTAAGGAGCTTTGAAACTTCCCATATACACTGTATAGAGTGTGTCTTATTGTCTCAGATAAAACATTGTTTGAGTTATTGTTGTAATACATACTCCTGTTCTGATCTGAATATATGTTCTTGGACTGTTTATGCTGAAGACATAATACTGACAAGTAACCACCCTGGTCATTCCTTAGATCATTCTTACTGTTTACACATACCCTGCTGTAGACACAATTAATCAAAACTTTTCCACTATGGAAAATTGTAATTTTTATTTTTATTATGGCAATTCCTATTATATTTCCAGGCATTGCTCAAAAGAAAAGAAAGAAAAAATATTAAGAGCTTGCATTAATGTGAAAAAAAATCTTTGGTTTTGACTTAACCAGCATGAACCAGAAATGAAAAATGCACTCAGAGTTCTTTGGCAGGAAAAGTTTTAGAGACAGGAAGTTTGAATGTAGAGAAACTTTTTTAGGGTGCAAAATACGTTGCATTCTTTCACTCTCTGGACAGCATCTCTTGTTGTGACTCCTATACACTTTCAATTACAATTTAAATGAGATTCCCAAAGGTTAAAAAAAAAAAAAAAAAAAAAAAAAAAAAAAAGAGGAGTTAGAAAATGGAATCTCATCTATGGTACTTGACTGTATTTAACATCTTAACAAAGCAGGAGGTAGAATATAATCTTTATTTTTTCAAAAACCAGGACCATCATACTTCTGAATCTTGCAGGTGAAATTTATATGCAGTAGATGGAAGAAAAACTCACCTAGCTATAAGGTGGAACACAGGAGAAAAAGTCCTTCTTTTCAGAATTCTTTGAGCATTCTTTTGATGCACATTGGTATAAATTACAAGACAGTGGTTCGATTATACATAAGAACACCTACATATTTGATAACTACATAATAATTATTGATTCAGAAAAATCTATTTAAATAGTTTAGTCTAATCAATTTAGTGATTGCTTTGACCCCCTAATGGATTCATTTTAATATTCTTTACAAATACAGCTCCTTTTGCCTTTATATCATTTTCATGTTGCAGTTGCAGACAACCTGTTCAACACCACTCTACTGAAAATTTCAGAATTGGCAACTACAAAGTGTTCTTATTTACTGAATAAATAAAATATCTTTGGAACTGATTAACACCAAACTCAGAGGAATGGAGAACTTTCCATGACTATCCAAATGAGTTGATTATACACAGTAATATGTGAATGAGTTTGGAGCAGCACAAAAGTGGTCAATGTGTGATGAAAATTCTGAGTGAAATAAAAATTGCGTAGTTCTTGTATGCTAGCCCTTGTAGATCATGGCCTAGAATAGAAAAGCCGAAATGTATTGCTATGATCCCTATAGCCATGAATGAGTTATGCCTGGTGCACTAGTAGCTCTCTGACTATCTGGTTTACTAAATAAAAGACAAAGCAATCAAGTGAGCTGGACGAATCATTGTCCCCTTCTCTTTACTATCCACTCATTACCCTCCCATGTTCAAGAAAAACTGGTAACATTTCAGAATTAGCTCCTTGAATAATATTAAACGCTTCAGAGCAGGAAATCAGATTCACTGAAAGGCATGACAGAAAAAAGACTGAATATTTGCTCATGGACTAAAGATAACTCCAGCACTTACAGTAGAGATTTAGGTTTTAAAATTACAACACAAGACAAATTAAACAGTTGATTCTTACCCTCATAAAAGACTGAACCTAAACCTTTAGAAAAGATGTTCAAACTACTGACCTCCTTATTGGAGGAGGGAAAGTCTGTGGATGTTGTTTACCTTGACTTCAGTAAGGCCTTTGACATCATTTCCCACAGCATTCTCCTGGCAAAACTCAGCATAGGCACAAGCTTTGCTGGGTAAAAAACTGTCTGGATGGCCAGGCCCAAAGAGTTATGGTGAACAGAGTTAAATACAGGTGGCAGCAAGTGACGAGTGGTGTCCCCCAGGTCTCGGTGTTGGGGTCACTCCTGTTCAACATCTTTATTGATGATCTAGACGAGGGGATCGAGTGCGCCCTCAGTCAGTTTGCAGATGACCCCAAGTTGGGTGGGAGTGTTGATCTGCTCGAGGGCAGGGAGGCTCTGCAGAGAGACCTGGACAGGCTGGAGCCATGGGCTGAGGCCAACTGGAGGAGTTTCCATAAGGCCAAATGCTGGGGGCTGCCCTTGGGCCACAACAACCCTCAGCAGCGCTACAGGCTTGGGGAGGAGTGGCTGGAGAGCTGCCAGTCAGAGAGGGACCTGGGGGTGTTGATTGACAGACGGCTGAACAGGAGCCAGCAGTGTGCTCAGGTTGAGTACACAGGGAAGATAGTCTTGTCTGGGTCATCATCAAAGAGCCAGATGGACATATTGAAGATTATATTCATAAGATTTGTTCTATCTACTTAAACTCCATCATTTTAAAGACAATCTGCAACAAACACAAAAGATGAAGCCCCCATTTCAAGGACACCATTTTGTGGTTCTCTGGATTTGCTACAGAACTCTGCATCTGAGCAGGCTTGATCTCCTTTAAAATACTTCTCTAGGTACAAATATAAATCCACCTCTTACCGCCCACAAGATTATGTATAACAGAATGACTGTGGTGAACTGACATCCTCTTATATGAATACAGAAACAACCAGGTAATTTTCCATCTGCAAATAATACTCATGAAATCTCCCAGCAGTGAACTAACATCAAACAATGGTCAGAAAAATGTTCCTCAAAAATTATAACTTAACAGATCTACTACTTCTTATGACTATCGACATAGGAATTACATCTTTTTAAATCAGAACTTTGTTATGCCTTACTGCTCCATGGTCAGACAAAGGAGGGATGTTCCTAGAAGCCTGATGTGCACTTGAGTCCCTGAAACTCATCAGGTCATAGCAGCTACCCTTTGACTATTCAAGCTTTGGGCAGCAAGACACACTATTTCTATAAGTAGAAGTAGACATTTCATAGATATTTTCACTAGGCAGGCATGAGTTCTTCATGAATCCTTTCTTTGGTGTCAAGCAAACTGTGCCTTGAATGGAACTGCTATTTGAAGGTTAAGAATAATGCTTCAGGTTAATCAAGAAGCTACTGATCGCTGATTATTTCCCTCCTCTATTCCATAGAGAGTGCAATGGGGAAAAGAGGTATCCATTACCCTTTTTGTTGTAAAAGAATATATTTATCAGTGATAAGGACCTTAGGGAATTAATGAACTCATTTCTATTTTGAGCTTGCAAGGCACTGCAGTCCTTTAAACAACATGAAGATTAAGTAAACACATGAACAGTAACATAATTGTATGGTGTATTAATATGCTTCCAAAAGCCTATAACAAATGCCAGTAATACACTACCATATCAATAATATGACCAGTGTAATATTTAGGATGAGTTAAAAAGCAGCACGGCTTCAGGCAATGATCAACATACTTACATACATACATACATAATAAACAGATCTCTTCTGCTAATTACATATTTTTTTAAAAAATAAATTCATAGGCAGCAGCAAGTGTTTCTTTCTGTTTTTTTTTTTCTACTTTTGTTGTTCAGTCTGAAATTCTGTATTTCAAGAACAACTCAGGAGTATACTAATCTCAGACACATGAAATATCACATATGCATATGTATTCTCTTGAGTGTTTTCTGATTGCATACTTTTTATGATAAAAAGTCTAGCTTGATAAAATTAAAATAGGTAAAGCATAAGATTTCAATTCTTTTTCAAAACCTTTCCTTGTTTCAGGTATGGAAATAAAAATAGAAAATAAAAAAATAAAAGTTCAAACAGTAATTAGAGCATTAAGAATTCTTGTTATGGACAATAAGATCTTTCTTGAAAAAAGAATATATGGACACTATCGAAGTTTACTCCCTGAGAAACAGTGAGTGTATAGAAATGGCTACAGGATCACAGAATTTGTCCATGTTCCAGATGCTACTTCTGCATGTCCCCCTAAGGGAAAACAATAATAATCTTAGCATTTTTATAATTTTAAATCATTGTTACTATTTACCTAGTATTAATGCATACTGTAAGATGAGTATGTCTATTTGCAGCTGGCCAATGTGGAATGTAAATAACAAAATCATTTTTAAATTTTGCAAATCTGAATCACAAGTTTGAAGAAAACCCAGCTGAACTAGTGAAAATGAAAACAATTGTTTTATCGACAGTCAGAAGAAAATGTGTTCTCATGATAAATGGAATGCTTTCTGAAAAACGTCTTATTTAGAAAAATATTTTAAAACATAGTAAGAAGCTGTACTTCATTAATTAGAAGACAACTCCATCTTCTGAGAGTTATATTGAAGAAGATGAAGACATGAACAGCCAAAGAGACCCTGAGCCACATCCAAGGTACTCTGTGTTTCTGAAAGAGCTTTACTTTTTTTCATTCCTCTTAGTGTTACTGTGCATTTATGCTACTAAGGTCTCCCTTAGTAACTCTTGCCTTGTCATAAAGCAGTTCTCAAGAAAAAGAAAAACTCAGCATAAAGTAAGACAGAAGATGGAGGCTGATGCAGAATGAGTTGGCATTTAAGTGCATGAGTTTTAATATTACAGACATAAAGGTAAAAACCATGGTAATACTGAGGGGCAAGGCCACTTGCAACACTATTTTAGATTGCACAGGGAAGATGCAGGAGCCAAGCATTTTTCGATCATTAAGGTGTCTGGAAAAAGTCCCTATACTGGTGATTCTAGCTGATGATGACAAAACAGGAGAGTGAGACTGAAGGTAATGTTAAGGTAGTGAGCTCAGAACATGGGAAGCTGTCATCAGAGAAAAGGAGAAGGCAGAAAAAAAAGGAGAAGGCAGAGATATAATTTATATATTTATCAGGTTTACTGATGATTAGATATCCACTAAGAACTATTTAAAAGATAGACAGAAAGGACTTGTCAGAGGACAGGAGATCAGTAAGGGGGCAAACAGACATGAAAATCATTAGCAGGGAATTGATAAAAATATTCTCTCAACATTACATTGTTTGGGGAGATCAAGAGCTCAGGTAGAATGATCGCTTCCCAGAAATACTAAGTTGAAGCAAGGGAAAGATGGCCAATGTCTTATCTCTAGGGAAATGACAACTAAATTCAGAAATCTAGGAAGATGTTAACTAAGTTATGCAGGATATTGAAAGGTGATATAAGTGAATTCTCAGGCATGGAGATACAAGATTTTATGTATAAAAGTCACACACATAGGAAACAAAATAAAGCACGTGAAACAGTATATGTTTCTAATAACTTTTTTTTTTTTTTTTTGACTAGAAACAGATTTCTATTATATTTAATTACTGAACATCTTTTTTAATCATACAAAAAGTCATCTTGAATAACTTTCAGATACAACTATGAGCAAATTAAAACTGAGAGAACTGCAGATTACTCTGGCATAGAATCTCTGAGCATTAATAGTATGGAAGTGGCTAGTGAATCCTAAGTAGATCCTGATTAAAAGCCATATCCTGCAAAACAGTAGATATGGAGGAAATGTTTGCAGCTTGCCCTTATTTTTACAGCAATTCACCAGGCATGTACAAATTTCTCATGTGCCTTCCCAGAAGTGTTCCAATCAGAGCATCTTAGTCCTTTCTTTATACTTTGGCTCCATTAGAACTGAGCCATCACAGACTCATCACACCACACCTCACCTCACCATCACACCACACCTCTACAGCCTTAGCTGCCCATGCTCAAAATCATCTCTGATATAATGCAACTTTCTAACTTTTAATCAGACTACTGTGAAAAGGGCTGTGAGAAGTGGGAGTCTATGTCCCTTCACTCAGGAGCTATGCTTAAGCTTAATCATCTGTGACTGTGCATGGACATGTATTTTCACAGAATCACAGAATTGTCTAGGTTGGAAAAGACCTTGAAGATCATACAATCCAACCATTAACCTAACATTGACAGTTCCCAACTACACCATGTCTCTAAGTGCTAGTTTGGTTGTCTGAACCTTGACTTGCAGTTTTGATGTCAAGGTCAAGCGACCTTGTACCTGCCTTTTCACTATGGGCTTGCCTGGAGATCACTGGACCAAATCCTGACCCTGATGCTGTGACTTGACTTCCTGGCTTCCATGTCAGATCTGCCTCATCACTATGGACTTGTCTGGTGATCCAGAATATTAACTGGGCCTGGCTACCATCACTGACCTACTCTGCTATTCTTTTGTGGGTTCTGTGGGACCACACCTTTGCCAGTGAGGCCATCATAGGTGCCTTGTCGTCTTCTGGTTTCCCTCATAGAGCAGCCCACTCCCGCTTCTCCCTGAAAGCATCTGATCAGCAGCAACATCTACATGGCAAATGATTTCAAGACAGGCTTGAGAAGAGTCATACAGAAAAACTGAAACAACTGTTAGAGACACAGGTCCCTTGTGTCTCAGTTTCAAATTCAAGCCATGATTCTAACCTTCCTCACGGGAATTCATAACTATATCTTTGTTTTCTGGAGGCATGTCTAATTCATCTTGAATGTTCTCCACGGAGGAGATAAAGTGGATTAAGATTTGCTTAAGGGATTGCAAAAAGTTGTCCTGGGGCACTGTGAAATCTAATTGTCAGGATAATGCACACATGCTTTATTTAGATTGTTTACATCATGCATGGCACAACAAAAACTTAGTACCTCAGTGGGATATATAGACACTATCCAATATAAGTAGTAAGTTATATTAATTGGGCTGTGTTTGACTTACTTGTTCACACTGTTGAATTCTAAATTAACTTTAATAACTCAGGAGAAATATCTCAAAGTTATTATGGTCATTTCAATAAAACAACTGCACAATAAGGAGATGCTTTAAAAAACATCTAACTAGAAAATTGGGCCTATAAAGAATGACAAAGTTTCGTTATTATGAGCTGTTTTAATGCAATCACATGAATCACTATCGCATGTGGACCTCGTGCTCAGCTCTTGTTATCCAATTCTGGTCATTCCATCTCCATCATCCCCTGCTTCTTCCCTCCCACTCCCCCCAAACAAGAGGCTTTTCATGTGTATCAAAGTTGTGGGAGGAAGCATCAAAAAGATCCAAGCAGCTAAGAAAGGAAAGAAAATCAACACTCAGCTAGACAACTAAGTCAAATGTTATACCACTGCTGTCTCCCTTGTCTGAATTCAGGTGCCTTACATGTTCGTTAATTTTGAGTGTAGTTGACAGAGAAATATAGGGAAGCCTAATTAAGGTTGCTTGTGTTGCCTTCTCAGGGTTTTAAAAAATCATCTGAATTTTGTATATAATGCACAGTGATCTTACACTGCATTTTAGGAATACTGGATTAACCCTTGCCTGTGACTGAGTACATAAAATGGAAGCACATTATTCCTGAGTTCAGTGCAAAGCTGGTCAAAATACTTAACTCAAGATAAATATAGCATTATAACTGCAGCAGATAGGTTTCTAATTCTTAAAAAGTCTATTGGGATTCAGACCATCTTTTCAGACACCCTTACAATGCCTTCAGTTTTGCTTTTACATGCAGTAGAAAACTACCATTTTGGACAGTTAATCTGTAGAAACTACCATGAATAAGCAAACACCTCTGGTTTACCTGAGGCATGACAGATGCCATCAAAAGGAGCCATCACCATGCCTGGCTCTGCAACATTTGCCTTACTAACATACACACCTGATATGACTGCTATCTCTTTGGCACTACATCCTATATGCAACCTATTTTCTGTTACAGTTATTCCAGTACAAATTTTGGGTTTCTTGCTATTGCTGTTTGTTTAATTTCTTGTGCTGTTCATTGCAGTGTGTTTATGAAATGTATTTATTCAGAATAGGAGTCCCCCAAACTGAAACTATAAGGCTTTGGCTAACTATCTCTTATTTCCTGGACAGTGCCTAGAAGCTCTATAAAGTTAAAATTCAATTCTACAATACTCCAGAAAACACAATTATAATGATGATATAAAGTGGAAAGGAAGAGTTTACTCCAGACTGTTTGTGCATGTTATTTCATAAAACATCACGGAGAATCCTTTTTAAATGGAATATTATGAATGTGAAGTATGGGAATAAGAAGCAGAGATGGAATTTTTTTTTTTTTTTTTTTTTTTCCTATGGAACTGTATTTGGGACCCAACAACACAACACAATTTCTTCAGGTAATTTCCTTTAATCAAAAACACTAACACAGAGTGAATTTACATGCCAGAGAAGCTACTAATTTATTGAAAGCTGAAAATTCTCTTTGAAAATAATCTATGTTTTCAGTCTTGCAAAATCATTCAGCATCAAGTATTCTACACCTGGGTCCAGTTTTGCTATTACTGCTATGCCATATTTGGGATAACTGTCATTATCACCACTGTCATTATTGCCACAGTCAGATATAGGAGATAGCCAGAGAAAAAAATACTTCTTTCCTTCCAATAGTATTTGACACTTAAAAATTACAAACCACAGTCAAGGTGGCTTTCCTAGTAAAAATCATTCCCTGGAGAACTGGACAATCAAAAAGTACCCTTTTATATTATCCTTTTCCCCCATCATTTCCTGATTATAGCATGGTTACCCAACAAACAGTACTTTACAGGATGCTGGAAATAAAATTGCTTTTTTCCCTTTGGTTATTTCCCCCTCTCTGTTCTGTGTAGTTTTTACAGTGGTACTGCTTTTATAGAATACTTTTGATATACTAAATGGGTTTTCTGTCCCTAATCCCAAAACATCTAAATGGTGTTTTATTGGAAACCAAACTAACTACACTCTGGTGGCAAACATTCATAAAAAAATTTCTAAACTGAACAAAAGAGGAACAAAGTTAAGGGTCAGTGTAAGGATGCTCAGCTATTTGATAATATTTCAAAGCAGTAACTTTTCTGCAGAAGTACAGATGTGGACAGCATAATCTGGAACTACCTTCATATGAACTGTGACTAATAATTAAATCTTGATCATTTAAACATTTGAGTTCTAGAGTTACACTATGATTTTTGCAAAGGGACATCTGAATGGTAATGAAGCATTTTCAAAAGGTGCTCAATGTCATTCAGCAAATGAGACTTTCAGTGCATGTGCTGAGACAACATACTGGTTGCATTGCTTGGAGAAAGAAATTAATTTGACATAGAAGATTTTTTTTCCTAAATGTTACACCAACATTCACATAAACATTAAAAATGAAACTGATGAGAATTTAGCATAACTAATATAAGATATAAGCAATATAATCAGTTAAGTGAAACAGCTGATTTAATCACCTTAATAGGAATAAGCAAATTTTATTATTCAACAGAGGTATATAAGATTGGAAATTATATATAAGATAGGAAAAGAGGGGGACAGAAGTCCTTAAACTAAATCTGCAAGTATGTTTAAATAAGTAATTTCTTGGGTTTTTTTAATAATGACCCAATATTTAGGTTATGTTTATGGAATTTTTATATTATGTCTTCCTTCATTTGTAGTTCTTTCTGTCACAGATTAAATTCAGCCTGGGCCCAAATTATTAAACTGAGAACAAAGAAACCTCACTTGAACAGTAACTTGACCTTGCTTTTCTTATATTCCTGAGAAAACCCTAGCCACCAACTACAGAATCATTTTCTCCCTTAGTCCAAACTCCAATATACTATAGGCTTGATCTGAATGAAAAAAATCCTACCCATTTAGATACTTCTACTAAATGAAACTACTTCAACATGAAAGATTAAGATGGCAATATAAACACTGAGTCCCAATGTTTTGTATCACCAAGAGTTTCAAATGCTGTGAAGAAGCAAAATAATAGTTGGGCAATTTAGCAATTCTTAGCTTGTCAGACAGCCTGTGATAACTGTCCACCACAGCTGGAGGTAACATAAATTCATTTAAGCTCTTTTAATGGAAAGTTTGGCTTTATTCCAATGAAGCACTAAATCTAAAAGAAATTTAAAAAAAAATAAAATTACAGGTTGAACAATCCCATTTCATGCACAGTTACAGCTAGGAGAGACCTTAAACATTGCTGAAACTGGTGACAGTGCAGATTAATGTGAGCAGAGAGAATGCTGAGTGACAGGCAAAAATTTGGATGCAGCACATGGAGCTATCAATAGAAATTATATTCATAGGAAAAAAATCCATAAAAAGTGTGCATGTGACTCACTTGACAGAGACTCCCTCAAACCATACATTTAAAAGCTCATGAACAAATATGCTGTTAGATAATTTAAAGACTAACAAAATTATGAACAAAAGAAAATATTCTAATAAATGCCTACAAGAAGGAATACTGGCCAAATTCTTACTGTTACTTGCTTCCTTAATTTCCAAGCTTTAAAAGAAAATTCCTAAATGCATGTTTCAAGTATATTCAAAGAACAAACACATATATTCAGCAAACTCCCTCTAATATCTTGTCAAATGATAAACAGTATAAACACTTCAAACTTCTCTGAGCTTTGCTGTTGAATACCATTTCTAAATAAATGAACTAGTGCCATATTTGAAAGTCTTACACTATTGATGTGCAGTCTCTATCACTTCAGTTTAGGAGAGGTTTGGATATCTATAATTTTAACTTCTGAAAATTATTTCTAAGTACCACCAGAAATGTAAAATAGATGATGTAGTATAAAATCGTCAGCCATGTTTTCCAGTAGTGGAACTATTCATCCAAGAAACAGGTATAAATTCAATTTGGGAAAGTTAAATGACAGTAATTTTGCAAAAATTAACTTTTCTTTGTGCATTGTTGACTGTGAATAGAAACCATTATTTTTCATTGCCTAGATAGTGATGCAATTTTCAAAGCTAAATGAGCATTAAAAACATTCATTCTATGCTTCTGCAATGAACAATCTAAGATACCTAATGGCAAAACAAGACGTTCTCTTTAATCTTTATGAACATATTGTACCCTCCTGAGATAAAAAAGAGAAAGGAGGGGATAAGCTTGCTGTATTTTTGATGTTTCCCTCAGAAATGGGAGAATTCTTGCATGTGCAGATGCAGCAGCCTCTGTGACTGCCAGTCCCTGAAGATCCAATCATCCTGATTATTGTCCCACAGCTTCCCCTTGGGCAGGCCAGTCTCTTTTCATTCATTTGCTTTACTGGAGATGAAATTTTGGTGCCAATATAGGGAGGAAATATGTTTCACCAAAGGGCACAATTTATACACATATGAATGAGTTTCCAAGATCTGCCTTTGAAATCAGCTCACATTCTAGCTATGCTTCTCTACAACAGGCCCAGAGATTTTCTGAACAAGTTACTATACTCATCTACTATTTCCCCATAGATGTACTTGAAATCTATCTCCTTTCAAAATACTTGACTACAGACTAACAGAAAATAGTATCAAGCCATAATATTTTAATAGCAATGTTTAACAAAAAATGGCATATAACACTGCTAATTATAAAGTAATTGGCACTAAAAGTGGAAGACCTTATAAGTATAGCAAAAAGTTCCACAAAGTAAGTCATTAAAGAACAGCATAAGCTTTGAACCATAGATTGTATGAAAAGTAATTCCTGTAATGAGATCAAATGTCTTTTTTATAAGACTATTTCCAAAACTGTATTTTTAAAAGATTTACAGAGGAATGCTGCCTATGGCTGATTACATGTCTCCATGTATGTGGGCAGTGTTTGTTAAAACAGAAAAACAACCACAACAATATCAAACTATCTGGCACCGCTGCAGGGCAATTTAAGCGTTTGTGCTCCTTGCATCTATTAACATTTGAACACAGCAGGCCACAGAGCTGTATCACATTTTTTTACTGAGAAAAGGTTCTTCTTCCTACTGTAAAGAAGACTAAGGAAAAAAAAAAAAAAAAGGAAAATAGTATTTTACAGAGTTCTTCCTGAAATTTTCCAATTGAAAAAGCTACATTCAACCAGAGTAGAATGATTTATATTACAAACATTATCAAAGATCCTCTATCTCAGCCTTGAGCCAGAAAAGCAAATAAGGTCCTAAAACTCAGCTGAAGTCAAGAGAACACAAAACAAAACTCATGAAATGAGTGAAGTTATGGGTTCAGAAATCCAAAATAAAAACAAACTTTGGTAGCTGGTAGGTCACATCCTTAGCTTGGTATAAACTATGCTACCTGCACATTCAAAATGGAGCTCATTTTTGGGTAATAGACCTATCTCTGACACACTGCAAATAACAAGCAGATTTAATAGCTAAGTCTTTGTAAGCAATATTGTCTGTTGACTCCGGAGTCTCTGATAGGAAATCAATGACTCTGGATAGGAAATCCACTGACTTTTGTGAGCTTTTACCAGCTGAAAGTATGATTCCTTGGTTTTACTACTATTTTAACTAATTTATATTTTGTAGGCTTTTCCTTTAATTTGATTTAATTTTCCCTCTTTCATTTTCACTATTGAGTAAGTAACAACCCCCCGCAGAATTCGTTAAAAATGAGGGTAAACTTTGCTATCTACACTGCTGCACTTAGCCACATCATTTCTAGCTGACCACATCTAGCTGATGTACCACCAGACGATGGCTGGGCGCTCATGTGGTGACTGCCTCACAGGGACGCAAAATTCCAGAATGAGTCATCAGTCTGTGGAGAACTGCATCTTTTTATTGGACTGTGACACTCTGGTGCCTCCCCTGCTTAAAGGGAAGACTGTATTGTCTGGAATATCTTGTCACTATACTTCACTAAATATGATTGTTGCCTCTTGGCACTACCTTAATATTAAATTATAATACTCTCTTGGGTGTGTATTTACTCCATTAAATCAAAGCTACCACCATAGACTCTTAATTTCTATCCCCTTTAACCTCATTCTATATGCAAATTGTTGGGAGTCAGCTAAAGATGCAGTTGTCTGAGGCAAAGGAGCAAATTAACTCAGATATTTGATTTCTCAGGGCAACAAAGTGCACCTGTTAAAAAATGGCCTGTCATAAACCAGATGATTCCTCTGGAAAACACCAGTTTTTAATTGTTCATGTAAAAAAGGGGCCTATAAACAGAAAAGAGTTTACAGAAGTAGAAATTTAGGAATGATACGAGAATCTAAGTTACATCATTTACAAATGATGTAAAAAGTTAATTCCACAAATGGCTGCTGACACTGCTTTCTGTTTCAGTTGGAGGCTTTTTTTTTTTTTTTTTTTTAAATTAGACTGAAGCCTGGATGTCTACATGTTTTACAGTTTCCATTTTCTTAGAACCTTCTACTCCACTGTATCTTACTTAATATTACTTAATATAAGGTAGCAAAGGGAAACACCTTAGATTATTCCAGTTTCCTACACCACCCATTTAAAAATACTGAATGGCTAATTTATTTAGCTGATAATTAATAAATTGTATACATAAAACTAACTATTGAATTATGATTACTACTATGAATATATTAATAGAGTTAAATTTTTATTCACATTTGTGGAGATTGTTTGATAAAGATTCATATAGACATTCCCTTGATAGTAATTTTTAATCTTAAGTAACTGAGAGCTGTATTTCCTCAGGATCGCTGAGTATGCAGTTTTAGAAAAGAGAGAAAAAGAAATCTAGTCTTTTATGCACTGTTCACAGCTAAGTTTTCAGGGAACGTGAATCATTTAATAAGCTTATCTGATACGGAGAAAGAAATATGAGCTCTGGATCATTTACTTCAGGCATTAAGTGCAATGCTGTGATGAGTTAGACCTTCAAAGTGTGCATGAAGTTTTTCCCCTTTAATCAGTGTAGAAAGATTGAGTCTTCTGAAAGCCATCATATTGATCTGATCAAGGAATTGCTGAGGCTGCTGCAAAGGAAATGATATGAATATATATGGAACAGAAGTATATAAGGGTATAAAAATATTCCAATTGATCTTTCTCTGTAGATTTCCTATTCTTTTTTCTGAAAATTGTCTCTTCTGGTAGCCTTTACCAACCAGAAGATTGTTATATATGGTTTGAGCAAATGAAGAATAGGAAAACAGTAGAGTGACACTGGCTGTGTATGAATCTTAGAAGTTGAAGGATTTTTTGAGGAGGGAATAAAGAAATGTGACAGATGCTCGCTTTCACATAGAAGAGCATCTGCTCAACCAACAGTTGGGGCAGGAAAGACTGGTGGGCTACATCTGAGTGTGAAACAGAGGATTAGCACTAGGAGTCAATGTCATGAATGAAAATAACAGGGCGAAGAAGGCAGAACTTGTAATTGCTCTGACCACTGTGCTCACTATCCAAGAACAGAATGTGACCAACTATGCACCACAGTGCAAAGAAGAAAGCATTAGTTATGCCTAGCAGGACTGGCTTTTCATCTGGACTATCCACTGAACCATGCCTTGACATTGTTTGGGCAGGTGCCAGGAATTAAACAGTACGAACAACTGCGGGACAGTTCTCAAGCCTGCATTGGGTCCTTTTTAATTTATGCTTGATTTATGTTTAATTTATGTTTAAATTATGTTTATAGACACAGTCATAAAAGCCAGACCCTAGCCTGAAACAGGAAGATGATGGTCACTGACTCTTTTAGACTGATTGAGAAGAAATGGGATATTAGAGAATGGAAACTGGCAAAAGTCTATATAGCAAAATTACATAATAAAATATAAGAAAAGATTGTTAGATAAACATAGCTTACTTTGCTGTGTATTTTACTAGTTATTCAAAAAATAGATAGAAATCTGAATATATAAACGCTACATGAATTAAAGGGCACTTCTGTTTTTAGATGTATTAGGAATGTATTTCATGGCAAGACCATGCAAGTTTCATTTTATTTTTACCTTGTGAAAATTTTTTGACACAACCAAACATATCTGGATTATTCACGACAGAGGTATTTATACATTAATTATGACACACTACAAGGAATGATTCCTGTTCACCTTAAAAATAAGAAGTGCAATCCACACAGTGGGTCCTTAAAGGCTGTACCCTTAAATTTTGCTTTGTGAAAACATGAGTTATTCTGGAATAACTTGGCAGAAACAGGAGAGAGATCTTAATGGATGTTTCTGGCCATTCTATGGAATTTGCATTTTCATTTGTCTGACAGGTCCAATTTTCTTTCTATTGGGAGAAAATGTTGAAATTTTACCATCTCAATTTTTATTAACTACTAAAATATCCACTTTAAACTTCACAATACTGTGTTTTAGCACTACATAGCCTCAGAACAAGTAGTAATTTAATTACAAATTAATTCTGAGTATATATGTATGTAATTATTGAAATAGTTGTTTCCTGACTGAATTTTAGACATTTTCTTTACAACTTTGGACAAGTTAATATCAGTGATGTGGGTTTTTTTTTTTTTCTGTCTTCTTTAATATATTTGAAAAAAGACCCTTTCAAACATTAAAAACAATTCAGTCTCTTGGTATATTTTAGGCCAGTACAATATTTATGATATATGAGTCAGAGGATCTCAAGTGCTGCATTTAAGATACACATCACTAACACTAATACAAAAAGATAAGCAGACCAGGCAGATACCATTAGGACAAGTAAACAAACCATATAATGTGGAGAGGTTTCTAGAGAGTATGAACAGGAGCTACAATTTACAAGACCGAAAAATCTTACCTTGGGAAAAGCTTAATGAACCCACAGTAACAGACAGAAATCTGGCTTGCTCATTTTCTAGGATTCCCAAAGCTTAGCAAGTTGTACCATCACTTGTGTCTTATAACTAGAGTAGGTACATCTTCTGAAAGCTCCTTTGGTTACTAACATTTCTACATATCTCTAGCTAGGACTGGAAAATTTTAAGATACACTCCATAAGCCTAAAAGGTTATTTAACCTTTTGGTATAAATTTCACGGATATGAACATGGAATGGAAGATTGAAGGGGGAACAACAAAGACACAAAAAAATGGACACTGTTTTAAAATAATTTTCTCCCCTGTAGCATCCTAGACTGTCTGTGAAGGCAGAAATCAGACTTTGTTCTCTGCCAACATTTATAAAGCTTATCTAAGCAGCTAAGGATGAAGTCTTAAATGAAAAATTATATGTTACTATACTGGATCAGATTACTCATCAGAGTACCAGTGTCACAGTAGCCATTTTTAAGCAGAGAGATAACAGACTGTTAGAAGCTGATTTATGCATGAAAGCACAGCTTACACCTCTTCATTTTTTTCATATAATATCATAGCTAGCTGCATTCACCACGTAGATGTCTCTTTGTTTTTATACCTCTTAAAACCTTGGCCTCATGCTCCTTCATAATTAAATGTGTTAATGTATAGTTTAGTTAAGAATCTTTGTTTTTCCTGTGAGAAAGATTAAACAGTGATGTCAGCCTAGTTTCTCTTTTATTCACTTTCCAGTTGCGTACATCTAGTCCCTTTTAACAATCTGTTCTCAAATATCTGTTCTAATGATTTCAGTTCACAATCTGGTTGGGTTTTTTTTGGTTTTTTTTTTGTCATGCAGCACTGAACCTCTGTGTTTGCAAGTTTTATTTACTCACTAAGTAGCACTCCTCTTTGCTTTAGATGACATGAATCATTCAAACCTAAGCTAGTCACTAGGCTTTCTTTGTAGCCAGTGGAAGAACTGCAAGAAGGCAACCCTTGCCCTTACTTTAGATGTCTGAGATGGTATGAATTGCTCTCCTGAGGAGTAGTTTCCCTTGACTATAAAGGAAGAAAATTTAGGGAAACTTTGGCAAATTTTGTGATGCTTAAAGTTAGTAAAATGAATCCCAAACATATAATCTCAATTGAAAAGAGCACTGCAAGTGATGGCTACTGAAATTTTTTTAAAAATCTGTATTTTCTACAGACTTCTGGTTTTGCACACTAATGATGTTCTTTTCTCTAAGCTTTGCTCAGAAGTGACCATGGGATTTTACTGAATTCTTTTAGGTTTCGACATTATGTATGGTTTGAACTACTCCCTCTGACATGCTCTGTCAACACTGAATTTAATCTGCCAGTGGATATCCCATTCTTTTCATTTTGCTATACCCCCTGGAGATCTTAAGTTTTTTCCTGTCTTTCACTAGTCTAAATAACTTTGTGATATCTGCATATTTTAGAACATTACTGATCACTCAAACATCAGCATTCATAAAATTAACATTAACAAAAAGTGTTTTTTTCATGCTGAAAATTCTGTTTATTTTCTGTCAGTTCCAAATAACATCCATTAAAACACACTGCACTTCAAGATTATTTGGTATTCTCATTAATATCTTCTAAGAGCTTAAGCTTGATTTTTGACAAGAGAGTCTTCTTCAACATTTTTTTGGCTGCTGATCGTAAGGAAATTTATTTGACGACAGAGAGAAAAATTTCCTTTACAAAAGAATCCTAATCTGCCATAGAAATATCTGTCTACTGATACTGCTCCCTTTTTCCAGTTCCACATTACACCTATACCTTTAAGACAGTTATGTTTGTGGCACTCCAATTTTTCAGTCTAGCAATTTTTTAAAAATTAAAGGATGAATATTTCTTGATAGCAGTTCAGCCACCTTTTAGTACATTTCTTCAGAACTCTTAGTGGTTTACTGCATAGGGACCCCAAATCAGCCAAAGCCCTGAGGTGGATCTTGTTTGGACTTCAGCTCTCCAAAAACATTCAAAAGGCTGTTAAAAGCCAAGATTAATTCTTTGATCTGAAATTAGGAGCTCACCTTTTAAAACAGAGAAAGCTGAAAGCAAGTAGTTAACACAGAATGGCAATATGGTTTAAAAGTTTTTCTCCCACTGCATGTTGTATCCTTGCAGGTGGGCCTGCACTTTCAGCTAATTCAGGGACTGAGTGTGTAGCAAAAGGTGTTTTTTCACACTATCCTTTTCCTGTGCTTGCTCAGCTGGTCCTGAGGAGGAGGAGGTGGAGGAGAAAGGAGAAAGAGCAGGATGAGGAAGGAGACTTCCACCTCCTATCAGAGGATTTTATTTCACTTAATAATTTCTTAAAGGAAAATAATATAGAACTGAAAGCACACAAAACAAATACCATTCCACCCATGCACGATCAAAGCAAATTGTTGCTTTTACATTTGTTAAATTTTTCATAGCATATTCTCTATCCTTGAGACAACAGCTAAGAGAAGATGGACTTTGCTTTAATGGAAATGCATTTGATTTGACTGAGCTGCCTAAATAAACCCCAAAGAGCAGATATTGGTTTATCTTAATTTGAAACCAGTTTCTGATGCTTTGTTCAGAAGCAACAAAAAATCGGAGTTACAAGCCAGTACACTAAAAAGTTTAACAGTGGCATAGCAACTTTCCTCATGGACCTTCTTAGCTACCTCCAAATGTATAAAAATGTAGCTTGTTGTAGGCTATCATATAGTTGAGGTAACTTTCATTACTTCCCATGTGCCATGAGCTGAGGATCCACAATGGACAGACATTGAGCATGGCTGTTGCGTAGCAATTTTTTAAGCCACAGTTACTTGTTTCTGTGACTTGAAAGAAAAAGGAAATAAAATTCCACCTGTGGAGGATCTCAGGAGATTAGCATATCTGTCAAACAGAATTAGATGTTCAAATTGTATATGGACCACTACAGTGCCATTCAATTATAAATGAACCTGTAAACTGAAATTAGCAGAAACAAAGAAGACAGTGCAATACTGTGACATTTGCTACAGATTTGGATTTTTTTTTTTTTTCTGACAAGAAGCAGCAGTTCATCCTTAGTACTGAATACTTTTTCTCATATATCTGAAATGTAGAGTGATTCTAAAATGAAAATACATATCTGAAGGTGCTGAGGGAATATTTTATGGTAAATAACTACGGAATAACTATTGAATAGTCCTGTTTAAAGATGCATATTGGGCCTCCTTTCTGCAAATATCTGCTTCTTGCATGGAAATGTCTTTGCTGACTTAAATGACAAGAATGTTATTACAAATTATAAACAAGATCTCACAGATTTTTAAACTCATGTTGATACAGCAGAATCAATGCTAAGAGAAGACAACTTCATAGTTCATTCCTCTCAGTTGAGATCAACATAAATGTTCCCTACGTTCCAAATACGTAGCCAATCAGACACAGTTATGCCAATCCCTTGAGGATAACTACACTAAAACTGAATTACTCTAGATACATTCCTACTTTCTTTGTGAAAATAAGAAATTACTCCTTGCTGATAACAACCTTCAGTCCCCATCTCACCATGTCACCTGAGCTCAAGTATTCTGGTCAATGAGTTGCATAGCAGTGACCTTTTTTGATTACTGACTGAGCAGAGACAATAAACTCACACAATATGTCAAGGCGCAGAGCTAGGTAGTCAGAATAAATGTATAAATTAATTTTACTTTCCTCAGTTTCTTTCTATTCCTTTGATGGTTATATAGTTAAGAACAGACCCACTCTTGAGTGCCTAAATATATCTTAACATGTGGGAAGAGAAAGATAATCAAAAGAAAGACTGTTAAGATTATGCAGCTATCTAGACTAGCCAGTGCACAGCACAGTTTCTGATTCAATTGGAAAGTTGTTGCTGTTTCCCACTTGAAGCCATGAATATGTAGAGAAATAGATTATTTAAATGCATCTTCTGAAAATATTTTCTACTGTTTTTTTCACATTTTTCAGAGGGCAAACGGATCAGAATGCAGTACAACATGCCAAGCAGCACGGGCTGTGATCTTCAATTCTCATTCTTTTATTTTGTCATAAAAAGGCCATGGAACAAGCATTTCAAGAAACTTTCTTTTCTTTATAAATTCGTACAGGGTCTAGCATAATGAAGGACTGACAACTGGAAGGAGCTGTAAGTGGTACTACAGTGCAAACAGTAAACAACAGAAATAATAAATCACTGGTTAAAAGCTAAAGTTCCTCATACTGCCTACTGAAATGTTTTAAATATTTTAAGACTGCCAGAGTTCTTTCTGGTGAGTTTTTTGACATGTCTCCAATACAAGACTGTGCCTTACAGGGGCTAGTGTTTACAGTTCTGTCAATCTAGATATGAACCGAATAAGAATAATAAATATTTACTATTGCACCACAAGTGTAACATTCTAACAATTTCCTTGCTTTATTCTGACAACTAATTTCTAAATGACTACATTTTCTAAGTAATTCTACTGAATTGCTGAAGAACTGACTGACATATAGATGCAGGAAGATGATAACTGAAAATCTGAAAGAATTTATTGACACCAGAAGTTTAGCTATCAGACAAACAAAAATTTTGAATTTGTTCATGACATAAAACTACCTCCTACTTTCCTGGCATAAAACTATCTTATACTTTCCTGGTATTACAGAAGTGCACCTATACAAAGATAATTGAGGAAGGAATATACTAAGCAAAGACAAAATGCTTAGAAAAGGGCTTTTCAAACAAATATTTTTTTGTTGTAGAATTTTAAATAAAATGCTATGATGTTGCAAAAGCATTTAGGGCTACTAATAAGTGAAATTCAGTTGCTAAGAATCTTCATATTTGGTATTTGTCTACATTGCCTGGCACTCTCCGTTGCTGAAAACAAAGTTCAAAAAATAAAACTGAATAATATTTTGAATCTGTCATACACAGAAAAAAAAATATTTAAGAAACTGTAGGCTTAAATTAATTTTGCCAACTAATAGATTTTTTTTAGATTATTGCTTATCTGTTTATGATCATTATTATCACACCATGACAAAATGTATGTGCAAAGTCTGTTCTTTGGGAGAATAGAATAGATCATGTCAACAAAATTTCTCATTTCTCAAGCTATTAAGAATATCATTATTACCTTAATTAGCATGATTTTCTAAATTAGAATTTGAAACACTATATATCCTGGAAATGCTCTAACATATACCTAGAATTCATAGTATTCTGATGAGTATTTTCTGAATTTTATTTAGAGTCTGAAACTTTGCATTTAAATCTTGAGTTATGATTGTGAAGTCCAATGTGTAAGGCACACCAAGTGTCTTAAACCAGCGGGGAGATTACCAAGCAACAGAAGTAGTCTGGAGGAGGAGAAGCAGCCCAATCTGGATTGTGATAGAAGCAGCCACTCTATAGTACATACTTGCAATTTCAATAGGTCATATATTTGATAGAAGAAATTCCTATTTCTTACCTACATTTCCAGTCATTAGGTATGAATTCTGAAAGTCCATCATTCCCATTCCAACAATGTGTATAAAATCTTCAATCACCTGCATTAACTCCACTGAGCCTGGATAGATCTAACAAAGGAAGGTTCGACATGCTGTTAACTGTAATATCAAAAACTTTACAGCAGCAAATTCAAATAAAAACTAAATGCAATCAAATGAAATGTAAGATTTAACAGTCAACCTGCTCTTCCCATGTTTCAACACCAAACATTTTTTGTCACAGTAGAACAACCATTTTGTCATTAGATCCTCATGTGAACAGACACTGCTTCCCATAAAGCTGTGTGAAAACCGCTTTGTGCTAGAACTGTGGAATGTTCACTCTAAGTCACTGCACTTATAAAAAAATATTTACTGGCCACTACTTTCATTAATGGTTAAAGCATTTCATATTCCAGAATAATTCTAATTAAAATATTTTCCCTTCCTCTAGAAGATATCTTCAATAACTTCAGAACTATTGACACAAACAGCTGAATGCAAATCTTAACATGGCTTCTCCAGCATGATAAACCTTTGTTGCTTTAATCAATATTTAAGCAATATGAATTGTTACTGTAACACTATTTTCATTGCTGATGTGGAGAAGTAGAATCATAGAACATCCGAGGTCAGAAGGGACCTGTGGAGATCATCTAGTTCAACTCTCTACTCAGACCATTATCAGCTCTAGCAGGTTTCTCACCTCTATATCCAGCTGGATTTTGTACACTTTCCAGGATGGAGAACCCAGATCCTATCTGTGCAACATGTTCTAGCATTCAATCACTCTCACAGTGAAAAGTTTTTTCTTACATTTCAGTGGAAATTTCTGTATTTTAATTTTTGCCATTGCTTCTTGTTCCATCACCAGACACCACTGAGAAGAGTGGCTCAGTCTTCATTACTCTCTCCTCAGGAATTTTTAACATTGACTGGATCCTCACTGAGCTTTCTCTTTTCCAAGCAAAAATAGTGTCAGCTCTTTGAGCTTCTCCTTGCTTATCAGATGTTCTGGTCCCCTACATATATCTTCATGGTTCTTTGCTGGGATCATTGCATTGCATCCATGTCTTATACTGGGGACCCCAGAATGGGGCACAGTAAACTAAGATAAATTGCAGTCACCTTTGCATTGCTAATGCAGTGTCTCAATATGACTTTCAAATTGGTACGGACTAACACATTTCCAAGAAATGTAATCTATTTGCAAAGTTGTAAGCTACTATGATCACAAAAACATTAAAATTTTTTATATTTAACAATAATGATGCATCATCAAAACTGCATTGAGGGTCAAACCAGTTATTAATAACCTTAACAATTCTGCTCATATCACATACATGAAAAATATTTTTTTGTTGTTATGGCCTGATATGAACAGGACAATTTTCAGCAATACAGTCTTTTGCAATAGAAAAAGCAAATAGAAAATGACTTGTTCATGATGATTTTTCTTCATATCAGTGAGATCTCCAAATTTCACTTTATGAGCAACATTCAACTCATTCTTTCCATTACTGGGACTACAGACACTAAAAAATGCCTATAGAGACAATAAATTCCAGCATGCTGCACTCCACCTTCATTTGCTTTATCTGTATATATCCATAGCTGCTCTATTCAGGATAGAGAATTGCACAATATGCTTTGTTTTCTACATTGATCTTTTTATAAAAGTTAGAGCAGCAATACAATTTCTGTGAATAAATTGTTGTTACAGTTATGATCCTAATAGGTTGCAAATGCTGCTTCACGTGAAGGAGACTTAACTTCCAATTTTCTAATTGTAAGTTACTGATGTAGTAAGTATGTTTTTTGCATCCATCTCATTCAGAGCACACATACTCCCAGATTGTGTACTATGGATAAATTTCAGTGAAAAGGTTTTTTCACCCTAGTTTTTGCATGTAAAATTTTATAGTAAGAACTTCAACAGAAACTGTTGAACAGTCAGTGTTATAGAGGTACTCTTCATTTTTATGTATCTGAAGTACTGGTTAATCAATAGGATGCCAACAGATGGTGATGAAAAATATGCAGAATAGCTCCTGTGTTTTGAAACACCAATATAAATTTATGCATTGTACTATTTAACAAAAGCAAGTGTTAAAGTGAGTGCTGCTCATCTGAATGCTATATAACCTGTAATTAATGGCATCAACTGCTGGCATTTAATCTAGAAAAAAGGATGTGCTGAGGCATTGCAGCTGTATACTTGATAGAAAGTCAGCAGTTTGCTGACAGTGAGTAAGATTTTCTTTCCAGCAAAGAATCCAGAAAACAGGCTAAGAGAGCTAGGCTAACAGTAGCTGTGGAGTTCAAGAAAACCATGCAAGCTGGCAAAAAGAGTTGGTTGGACTGCCCCTTAGTTTGTCATGTTTCATAACCAAAAAAAAGTCAGCTGAGTGGCTGAATTGGAAACAGAATTACCTTTACTCTTTTTTAATGAGTCAATAGTGTTTGCACTAGATTGCATTCACAGCACATAATGACTTATGCACATTCTTTTCAAGTTCAATTCCTATCTTGATTTTGACCTAAAAAAGTCTTTGCACAAAACATAGTAATTTCAAATAATACTGTTTCTGTTTTGAAATCAAATTCTATTTAACCATAATGTTTCAGTGTTTTATCCAAATTAGGATAGAAAATAATATTCTGTATAGAAAAACTCTTTGCTTTCAACACTGAAGAAAAAAAAAAATAATTTAGGTGTACTTAGGAGTTCAGCTCACCCTTACTAGCCAGTACAAAGAGCTATTTGTTTCAATAGTTGCTTTAAGATTGCTTGTGTAAATGCCCAAGAACAGTGACAAGACCAGAGGTATAGTTATTTAGGGTGACATAGCTCAGGAGCCTAAGGTTTAGTGAATTCTCCAGCTTTGTAACCAGGTAACTATGGTCCCGCTGCTCCTGCATTCAGCTCATCTTGGTGCTTGGTTGGGTTACTGCCTGCCTACCAGTAATGTATTCAGGTCCACAAGAAAATTAATTACCAGGCAGAGAGAAAGCGCTACAGAAAGGCAGAAATAAGCTGTCTCATCACCCTTTTTCAACACTACTTCTTCTACCAGCAGCACTGATCATTTGGTAATTTGTTGTTCCCTCTTCTATCTCCATGTTCTCACCATTTCCTCTCAGGTAACATCCCCTGATCTTCGCGGGACAGGTGGTGGACATGGTATGGACAGGCAGTCAGAGGGGAGGTAGAAGATGACAAGACTGATAACATAAGGAGTGGTATTCTGTCTATTCATTAGTGAGGCTAAAATAGTTGCTTAATATTGGTTCTTTAACCCTAGTGCTGTTTATAGAAACTGCCCACATACATGTGTTTTTGCTGCTTCCATCCATCACCACTAAAGAAAATCACATACTTAGTCTATTTTTGTAGCTGGTTCTTACACAGAGAAAAAGAAAAACAACAAAGGAAAAATACAATTGGTGGCTAAATTACAATGGGTCAGCTGCAGCGTCATATGACCACTGCAAGGTTTGAATTGGTAGCAAAAAGTCCTGATCTTCCCTTTTTTAGTCATAGATGAGCATAGAAAATTGAAGTTAAATAGCTTCAAAGATCTTCAAAAATCTCATAATTTACTGAGAATCACATTAAAAGTGAGTACATTTCAAGTATCTATGTAACACAGTGGCAATGACCTACAAGAGCAGACCAAAGATCTATGTAAGGTACTTTCTTGCCTTTGACAGTGGCAAATAGATTTCTAAGGAAGAGTATAAGGGGGCATGCACATAGCAATACTTCATTTGGAAATCTTCCCCATCTTTTAGCACTTTTTTTTTTTTTTTTTTACCAAAAACTTCCTTAAGCAAAACCAGGATCTCTCCATAACCAGTCCTATATGGACTTTTTTTTCATTGTCTGTTTACCTTTTTTAATCATGTACTTTCAGTGACAGTGAAGTTCTGCAACCTGACTTTCTGTAGAAAAAGTATCTCCTAGTATTCATTCTGAACCTGCCACTATTTTATGCCCTTTATTAATTTTACAAGAAATACCAGTGAATAGATTAGTTATTCCTGCATCACATTCTCCAATCCACTCCTTACTTTAAAAGCTTCTATTGCACATAAGCGCAGTTGACTTTTTTCCATACTGAAATATTTGCTTGCTTTAATCATTCTTCATATAGAAATGTTTTACTGCTTTTGACTACCTCCCTAATTTTTTCTCTGTACATAATTATCTGTTCATCCCCATTGCCACTGTTACTCGTATTTGGAACAAATTTGGTAGTTCTGTGGTAGAATGTAAATATTAACATTGTCCCAAAATGCTCTTGGAATAGGCAAGTAGAAAATGCATATATGCTAGTAAAAAAATTGTTTCATTTGGATTTTAAACTCTCCTGTTATAAATTAATGATTTTCGTTAGACTTTACTATTTTGTAAAGTACTATCACAATATCTAACTTAGTCCTGAAATTCATCAGTCTTAAGGATCAGAATTGTTATTATAAATACAACCTTTTAAAAAAAAGTCTACTGCTTGGATTTCTGTAAGTTCTTTGGTGGTGTTGTATGAGTTCTTTAGGTGAGTTCTGATGTGTTCTGTTTAATAAAAACATCACTGCAGCTAGCCTTTAGTAGCATTTTTCAGCTTTCATATGTATTTCATACAACACGAAAAAGAAAGACATAATGAGTAATACCATGGAATGCAATGGAAATCTGTTCATGAAGAGAAGCACTTTATATTCTTATATAACTTTAATCTAAGGAATTAGCCAATGGGTTCTGGAATTACTCCTTTTTGAAAAGGATCAGTTATTTCCAAAATATTGTCTCACTTAGGATTTCCTTTCATCTACAGCAGGGTGTATGATTAACCTGATTTTTGAAACCATATATTCTACTTTATCATGACTTACTGAAATAATGTGTAGAATCTGATGCAGTGAATGTCAAAATACAGTTTCTGATTTTTTAAATTGATGAGTTACAAAATGCAAATCTTACCTGTTGTGCATCTTCCCATTTCTCTTTATTTTCTTCATCTAAGAGGTTACTAATGATTTGAAAGAAGTTCTGAAAAATCAATTAAATAGAAGTCAAAGTAGAATTACTTTCAATGACAGAAACAGTCATATCCTTAAGTTGATGCTAAGAAAGTTTTCTCTATTACAGATGGAATTCTGCAGCCTATTTTCTGTCAGTGGAAGAGATGACACAACAAAATAATATATTAGACTGATAAAAGAGTACATATATTTTATGGTTAATTGTTCATTTTTGGCCATATACTCAGGTTCCATACTACTGCTTTGTATAAAATATAAACTGTTTTATACTTCCTAAACTTCTAAATGTGATGGTGTTCTATTTTCAAATTGCTCTCATTCCAGAAACTAGACAACTACATATTTTCAAATAAACGAAGTATACTATGAAAACACTAGGCTCAGGGTCACTAGTTTCTATTCAAAACATGAAAATGATCCTTAATGACCATGAATAGGGCATACTGTGGTATTTTATTGACAAATGCAGGGTGAAACCAGGTTCATCTTACCTTTTAGAAGTTACATTTGATTTTGTTCTTTTAATATTTTCAACAGAAAAGGAATAATTAATTTCTATTTATTTGACGCTAAATTGTTTATTTCTTTATCTGATTCTCCTATTCATTTAACCATAAGGAAAAAATATTTAGCATTTTTTTTTTTTTAATCATGCATTAAATCAAGCATTTAAAAAAATAGCTTTCTTCAAAGTGTTTCCAAAGATTTTTTCCTAATTTTGTCTGCTCTCTCTATCAGTTTGTATTCCCAACTTCACCTAAGCTAGGAATCTGTGCAGTCTGTTCGTCTCAGTTCTGTATCACTTTTTGTGGAGAATGTCAATTTTGTCTACAGCTTGTCAATTATAATTTATCTGTTCCTTCATAAAAGATACATGTAGTTTCCACTGACCTTAGCTGAGGAGTGCAATTAAGATCCTCACAACCTCTGAAAAAACTTTTAGTGGAATACCAACCACAGGACCGTATTGGAACTCAGATTAACAGTCGTTCCCTCACCTGCACTTACTTTTAGCCATTTTGGGGGCATAAATAGGGCTTAAATAAGGTTTAAGCAAGAAGTAACTTTAACATACTGTTTAATAAAAGCACAAAGCATTTGACTGCATAGTGAATATCAGAAATCAGAAATAACTTCCAACCTTAGTGTACTATGGATAATATGGTTGTGCTTGAAAAGACATTCATGTCAAAATATTGTGGAAATTTTAGGTGTCTCACAACCATATAAGTAAAACATTGTAGGATACAAAATCAAATAAAACTTGTGAAAACAATTTTTTTACATGAAAATTACTTTTACATAAAAATATTTTTACCAATTTAATACAGTCCTTACTGTAACTACTTGGCAAGTGAGATGATCCATCTTTGCCTCATCATTAGGAAGATAATTATGCTAACCATAAAACCTACATGAATAAAAATTTATTTAATTTGGAAAATTTAACATAGCTGTGACTGACACTTTGGTGAACTTGGGCAAAATAATCATGTACATTAATGAGGGCACACTTCTTCTCTCACTGAAGTCAGTAACAGAATACCTTCAGCTTCAGTAACACAAACCTTCATGAAAAGAAAGGAAATGTCTCAGTAAATTCCTGTGAAAATGACAAGTATGCACTGGGGTGGGATGATGAGGGATAAAGACAGGACATGAAAGAAAAATGTTCTAATTGTTTGATCCAATTTGCAATGATACAGAAAGGAAATTTCCAGTTAAGCTGAAGATGAGTAAAATGTAGCTACATATAGCTTATATACCAAGAATACCTTTCATGCAAAATACTTAAAAGTATTTACTTAAAAGAGTAATTTAGTATTCACCATAATTTAGGATATGCCAGTTTAACCAGGTTGGGAAATCATAATTGCATAAATGCAATTTCAGCTAGGAAAAATGTATAGCTTTATTGGTCCCCCTAATAAAATAAACCATACTGGTCAAAGCAGTTGCATGGCACTATAGTCACATCTACTCCAGGACATTATGATTTTGGCAAAGAGTTCTACTAGGTAGGGTCGGCTTTAGGGGGATTTTGCCTCAGGAAAACACTTTTAAAAGCATGATAGTTCTGTGCTCTTCCAGTGTAGTACTGTGGAGATGCAGCGGACAGAAATTTTAGCTAATTTCAACATGTTAGGGTGCCAGCAGTAGTCTATCTGCAGCAGCACGGAGCTCAGTGTGTGATTATTTATCATACTAAGAAGCTGATTCAAAGCTAGTTTTGCACTACGTTGCGGCCACTGATTCCCCTGCAGAAACAGTCTAAACATTAACTGCAAAAGTGTCCATGCCTGTGTAATGAGATCTATCTGGCGTAGCCTATATTGCCTGAAAATCACGCAGGTCTACCTGTTTCTTGTAGATGGGAAATGCCATGGTTTTGCTAATAATGTTATGTGTTCAATTAATCTTATGTTTATTTTAGTTACATGAAAGCATTAAAATGATCAATAATTAATAGACATATATGTGAAAAAGTTTATAAATAATTCTAGACTCAAGCACAAACAAAAGATGACTAATAATTGATTTAATATGTACTTTGTACTTGCCAAAAAACCATAAGTAGGGTATATGAACCTAGTGACAAGAATATCTTGTTTCTTATGATCTTTTTTTTTCTATATTTCTACCTCTGGTTGATGTCATATCTGTGGTAGCAGTGAAGACTGAGATGTATGAAGATTTTTCAGTCAGGAATACCAGTGCTTTGTGAATTAAACACAGAGACAATTAAATGGCTTTGCTGCTTCAGTAATGAATAGATATGAGATGCACTCCAAAAATGTGACAGAGAAACAGGGGTTAAAAAGCCTTTCACCTGCTTTGACTATTCTCTTGTTCATTGCATTAATGCTGCAAGAAACAACATTGCCCTTTAGTAAAATGATTGACAGGTATGAAGGATAAATTTAAGAAGCATTATGGATGTGATCTCACGGTATTACTGCAGTAAACGACAGACCTCCTTGTAGAATCAAGCTCCTTCCTTTCATGGCAGGGCTTATGTATTACTGAACTGGCCACCATAGAAAATGTTGTGACAGCCAGGGCCAGACTTTGAAGTCCTTTATTTTTACCCAGGCTTTTCTCAGGATATTGTCAGTTATAGTTGGGAATGAACAATTATGTTTTCCTAATTTAATTTCCTTCTTTTCAATCTTTTTCTTCTGTAATACAATGGTTGCAGTTCTCTGTTTTAGTCCAAGTTCTTTGACCCTCTCTGCAGGAATAAAGCTGTCATAAATCCTTTTATACAGCTAGAGAATAATTCCTCCCTAGGAGGAATTAATGGATAGCCTTAAGTCACCTCCACTTTTGGACTTCAGCATAGAGAGTGTGTGTCTGGGAGGGGGAAGGTGGGGTAAAAAAGCATTGGGCAATCCTGTTAATCCCCTGACTGACAGCAATGGTCCCTGCGGCTAATATAAATGGTATTATGCTGCTCTAACTTCTTTGGGGAGAAACCTTGTTTCTTATTGGTTGTTGGAACAGGATATTGTACAAGTCACTTTGTCATCCTGTCCTGAAAGTTAATTCCTTTCCTGCCATCCTGACCTTAGAAGGTAGTTCAAGCACTCATAGACCAGTTCCGGAAAGTGTCCCAAAATGTTATGTACATTATGCTTATTTAAAATGTTAATTATCTTCCAGGTAGCACCCTTCTTACACAAGTATATCACAGTGGCCACCTCATAGCCTAAGTGTACTTACATAATATATTTTAAAGTAATTCCCATATTAAGAGAAAGACGTTGCTTATAGAATAATTGCATAACTCTTGTTTCTGCTATTTCTGCTACGATACTGCTATTTTCAGTCACTGATGCAGGACACCTTCCATATTGTTTAACTGCCTCATATATGGTTATTTTTCTTCCTGACACTGTATATGTAATGTATACATAAATATTGTTGAAATAAAAATTCATTTTTAAATTTTCAAAAAAGGTTAAAATATGCAAAAAGAAAACCAGTCATATAATAAATAACTAGATGCATATTTTAGAAGCTTTGCTTTGCTCTTGGTATCTGTCTGCCTAAACATGGTGGCTTTTTCTATACATTAAATCAGGAAGTGCCATCTTCACTTTGAGTAATTAGCCTGAAATTTTCAAATCTGATCTCACTTTTCTGTTAATTCCTTTTTTTTATGGAGTCTCTGAATCACATCTTTTGCACTATTCATGAATATTAACACTGGATATAAGCCAGAGATTGCAGACATTAGAGGAACTATCCAGATAGATGGAATGTATAAGAAGCAAATAGACACACATTTTTCCTTTCTCAGTTTTAAAGGAGGTTGAGGTGTGGGATTTTTTTAATGGACCTTCAAAAAATACTGTTACCCATAATTAATAATCTACTTTTCTGATATCATACAAAATGATAAATTATTTTTAGGGATTTTAAACCTCACTCATGCTTTTCTGAGAATTTGTTTAAAACAAAAACTCAACATCTAAGAAATTATACCCTTTATCTAGTGCAAGGAATAGAATGGAATTCATTAGAACACACACAGAGCTTCCTCAGAAAGAGTAATCTTGGTATTTTTGTGCAAGTTAATTTAACTTTTTTGTCACTTACTTTGCTGATGACTAGAAAGTATGAAAATACACGATAGTGGAAATAAAAATTAAATACAACCCTCCGGAGTATGGTAGCATATGACCTACGTTTACATATGGGAAAATCCTAATTTCCTCAAAGTCGACAGTAAAATTTAAAATTATGTTACTGAGTCAGGATTTAATTTTATATCATCAGATGTCAGGAACATTGCTTAGTATATCCCCTATGCAAAACAAAGGCTTCATTCTGATTTCACATACTTTTCTGAACACTATGCACTGTTTTTTAGATTTTGCCTTAGCTTGCAATTTGTCAATTTCTTTTTTTTCAGTTTCAGTGCCTTTTTATCAGCAGGATTTAAGAGCTCTTGTTATATGGACATCCAAATCCTGAGATATGGGTAGTTCTTTTGTTTGATAATTCCTGGATTATTTAATTCACAATACGGTTTACCAATTTTTGCCTTTTCTCATTTCTTCACTTCAAACTGATTAATCAAAAATTATTAAAATTGTACTAATCATTTTGCCAGATTCTGACAGAATACTATTACATAATTTGGTAACAGTTCTACATTGCTGAAGGGAACAGAACTTTTGGCACTGTCATTAGTGGGAAAAGAATCAAATTCTCTCTAATGTATATAAAGTGCAAATGACCTGATCTACTAAGCCCATGAACAAAATCACTTGTGCTAAGCAGTTTCTCAAGGCTGGTTCTACCACAGATTTCTGTTGTGCCTGTGAACCATGAAAAGTCACATTGGGCTGTCACACTGTTGAATGTTTTCAGTAAATAACACCCTGTTTTCAGTAAATAACACCCTGTTTAGTAGGAAAACTTACTGAAAGTAGGAAAATATATTGACTCTTATACATTAAAAAAAAAAAAAAAAAGAAAAAAAAAAAAGATTGTCCAGTCAGAATACTTGATTGTCCAGCCAGAATACTTTTAGAAAAGCACAGCTCAAAAGATATTACTTCCAGCTGGCTACAGGCCAACACAAGAAATGGTTTTATATAGAAGTTTATTTTTCTTTGTGGATAGAAAGACAAGAAAACTGAAAATATAATAGCAAGATCTTAAAAACTTAACTCTGGAAAAAATTATCTTCTCCAAAATACCTCCATTTATCTGTATGCATATATTCCAAAGCGTATTTATAATCTATGCTTACCTTTACACAAACAAATATGTACACATGACCTGCATTAATAACCTTATTATGAATTTATGAATGATTATTAAATTCTCTTTTTCATAATTTTTATCTATATCTATATCTATATCTATATCTATATCTATATCTATATCTATATCTATATCTATATCTATATCTATATATCTACCCTCTTAGTATTCTTTTTCAGTGCATCTACAGTCTTTGAAAAGTGTCTAAAATTCTCAGGTATAGATGAATCCAATATCCTGATCTGGAAGCCCTGTGAAATATTTATTTTAATGAACATTACACAATGAGTTGTGCAGCCCATTATGTAGAAATAATTATAGTGGTTTTACCTCTGATAGTATTTTAATTAGCATGTTGTACAGGAAGAGTTAATCTAACATGTGAAATGGAAGACTCCTATCAAACATACTATCCATCACTTCTGTGCACTTTTAATGAGCTCTATTTATTTGAACTGAAGAAGCAATGCCAGAATTACATACCTAAATGCTGTGGATAGATTTTTGAACTGAAATGAACTAGAACAAACAACACTAGCAAATTGCTTAGTGCAGCGAAATACCAACACATCCCTATCAATCAAACCAAACCTTGAAAGTGAAAGATACTGACAATTTTACAAAGAAAGGATTTTAGATTTTTCAATTGCTATCTTGATTTGGATATTTGTCTCATTAAATGTAGCTGACATCCTATTTTACACTTGTATCTTAGTTTTAAGTGAACAATATTTGTGTCTATCATTCAGAAGATTTAGTTTCCTCAGTGGGTAAAATAGGTGACATGCAGTATACTGACATGAACTCCATCAATTGAAACATTACCTTTACAGTGTTTCTCTTACCTGCACCCCATCAGATGCAGGGATATAACTTGCTCTTTTAAATGTGTCTGTAACATTTCTGAGAATTTCCACAGAAATAAGAAGGTCCCCTGCATAAAAGTTTTTCCTCTGAGTTAAATCCAATAGTGTCTTGGTTACTTGGGACATGCCATCACCAGCCAACATCCTCTGTCCCTTGGCAAGGTGCTCTTTAATCTGTAGCAGAAGAACAAAATGAGTATCAGAACCTACTTTACTGAGAAAAAGGTATGATAAATGCTAAACAGACAAAAATATTAAATATTAAAGCTATTATACTATTAAATATTAAAGCCATTATAACAAAGTTCATCCTGTTAAAGAGAAGAAAAATAGTAGACTATGATGACAGAATTATTATGTTTATCAGAGAATCATGGATTTTACACTGAAAAATTCTGAAGCTGTCATATTTCACCTATTTGCTTCTATCTGGACACCAACAGTTTCTTAACAACCATGTTCTTAAAGGAACTCCATGGGCTGGACTGCAGCTTTAATCTACTGCCATGACATAGCAAGGAACTGGTCTTCCTTAGAGGAACAGCTGTACAACCACTGTTGCCACTAAACAACTAAAAGCTCTTAAAGGAGTAAATGCTAAGGCAGTCCTTGTTATTATAAAATCTAGTTTGCCATAGGGAAGTAAAGTATACCCTTCATCTCTGCCAGCCCAGCTTGGCTAGTCAATACAAGAGCAATGGTTTAGGTGGAAGCTGATTATGGTGCTTTCTTCAGTAGCACTAACAACACAAAGGTGCTAACTTGGAACAATCCTGCTTGGTTTTTCAAGAATTGCAAATTAAATTATGAATTGTTCCTGTGTATCAGCCAAGAGAGCATACTTTGGTGGTAGTTCTCCCTGTAGATCTGTACAGGGCCAGTGTACAAAACATATATGCAGGTAGAAGAATCCTCCTGATAAGAAGCTGAACTTGTGGATCTGATTAATTCTTAAAGCTGACTCAGCATGCCAGGAATATGTACAGTGTATCACAAAGATGTCACAAAGCCAAACAAGGCTGAAAAAGAGTGCAATGGTTTAAACAACCTATTTTGAAATGTGCATATAAATTTATGTATACAAACACAAGTTCTTCCAAACTGAAGCTAAAAGAAACATAAATGACCGGAGACCTTAGACCTTACTCTAAGCAGTAGGGCTAAAGAGAAAAATCTGTGCAACTGGCAACCAAAATACTGACATCACATCTGTAAATGTATCTTCAATTGCTTTTTAACTTGGCCTTATTACTGACATATAAAGGGAAGGATGACTAATCTAACAAAATTTGGTGGTGAAGTGGAAGGAAGAGTATAAAGATACCTTTTGTCACTTCCAGATCTCCCCAGCCACTTTCTGTGGATATATGGGTCCTCATTAAAAACCAAAAATAAAAGGATAGATACGTAGTAAAAACAGTACAGTGACTAGAATTTTCAAAATAACTTTCATTAAAGTAATTTTTAAAATGCAATTATCCTTTAAAATGCTGTTCGCTCATACTTTGGTTACATTCTTAACCAGTCTTGAGATAAACTAGACATATGTAACACAGCTGGGGCTGGGTGAAGGGGTTGTTTTAACTTATGTCTATGGCCTTAAGTCATCTTTGTAGCAGCTGGGGATTGTTATGGACCACAACAAGCTTACCCAAACCCTAGAAATACTTAAGACTTAAGGGAGAACACCTGCCTGCTGTAGCATTGACAGGGAACAAATCTGCTCTATAGCATGAGTTCAGAGTTACAAGCATGATTATACAATCAAATATTTTCAACAAAAGTTTCAGTGAGAACTGAGGCAATTAATTGGGTTTTTTTAACCAATATTTTAGCAGAAATACCTCCCTCAGTCATCAGAATAATATAATAAGTAATTTGACAAAAAGCTTGCTTGCAGGAATCCTTTTGTTCAGTTTCTATTCATTTTAGAAAGAGGCTTTGAAAGTAATCTTATAGAAAAATAATAGCGGAGAAAAAGGTACAAGAATGGAAGAAAGTTCATCTGAGTAAATGCAGGGATCTGATATTATATTCATAACATTATAAACTACTTTATTGGGAACAAGCAAAAGCAAACGAGAATTTGATTTGTGATTGTGCCTGTGAAATGTTGCTATTTGCCTCATCTGCTCCCAAGCTATGTCTGGGTAGCAAATTAAAAGAGCATCATCTAGCACAGTAACAAGAGAATAGCAGAACTTTTGCTGGAACCCATCCAGCTGTTCACTGACCCCAGAGCGTATTTCCAGGTTTTGAGGATTAACAATGTTCAGTGTGTCTTTAGTCAAGCCCAAAAGATGTACAACATAGAAGACAGTCCATAAAGCTGAACTCCCAAATCTAACATATGCCTCAGGATGTATTGTGGGAAAGGCATCACACAACTTAAGAGAGAACAAAGAGGTTCTTTTAATTCCAGTAACAACAGCAAAGAGATCAGTCCTCATAAAAACTGTAGCACACTCTTCTGCTTCTATAAAACACTGGTAGGGAAGTTGTCAAACTATTCAATGTGTTATTTCATATTGCATTAATTTGCTTCTTTTTGCTCCACCTGCAGGTTCACCTCCCCATTTGTTTTTCCATGCTCCTGCAAGACTTTAAACTCACATTTTAAAGATGTCAGGTGCCAATTGGTTGTTGGTTTTGGACCATGAATAGCACACATAGTCTTGGTCTCAGCTGATTTTGGAATGCAAATAATAAATTCAAATGATCCTAATTTTGACTGGTTTTTAGGCTTTTGAATAAGTAAAGCTCTGTTTTCAGTGAAAAATTTTGCAGGTAGGTAGCAGCAGAAGTGGGAGCTGTAATATACACTTTAGTGTTTTCAGCAAGACATTTTGATTGCTTTTGGACACAATGATAAAAAAGGTCTAGCAAGTGCCCACAATGCCACAGGACTAAATTGTTACACTTAAGAAGTAGCCAGCGTTGTGGTACAGGTCGTTTAAAGTACTTCAGAATTATTGGCTCCTAAAATGACAACTCAATTTGGAACTCTTTTTAAAAAATGGTATATCCTGAAAGCTGAACTTCCCAGCACAAGTACCCATCCTCCTTTGGGCCACACCATTCATACACAGTTGATGACCACCTTTTCTTTACTCCCTCAAGCTCCAAACCAGAAATTCCTTCCCCTGATCCTTAGCTACCTCTTCAGGCCCACACTGCCTTGAGTTACACTAGCAATATAACCTTAGAAGCAGCATAACAAAACATAAGTTTGCAATGTTTATAAGAAAGGAAAGTGGGTGAAAGAGTTAATTAGTAGAAAGTTTTGACTACAGACCGGCAAGCAACATGCAGGGCAGGGTAGGAATTAGCAGCCTGTTTATTTTCAGTTTATTACATAATGTATTTTCTTGTTCTAAGACAGCCTACAGCTCCTCAGCACAGCTTTAAAATCACAGGCCATTCACTCAGTTGATATAAACTGGTGCAGCACTAAAAAAGCCAATGAAGATGTCCAGATTAGTGTGGGTTGAAGGTGGTGGATTACTTGCACAGCTATCACAAGAATCTTTCAGTATGAATATAGAGAATATTCTCATCAGTAGTTAATGTCTTTCACACAGTACTGCTTATTTTCTAGGCTATGGTCACTGTGATATTATGCAATGTCCAAGAAAGCTATTTTGGTCACTACTGTAGGTACTTGTAGTTCTCTTTCAAGGTCATTTTTTAGTGGTCTTACAGACAGGCTCATTAAAAATAAAGTTTATGAGCCGAGAGATAGTGAAATGAAGCAGCTGTTAAAGTGACACTTCAGTTGTCAGCCTAACCCCTAGCCGCCTGCACTATATGGCTGCATACTTGAAAAATTACTGAAATGTTTAACTGGACTTTGACTCAGGGTCCAACTGCCATTGTCCCTCGATTGTCAGAACGTATGATATAATTAAAATGCCTCTTTACAAAGTCAGAGCTCCTAGGTCTCCGGCACTGGAGTACAAATTTATTACTGCATAATAATTACTGCCAACTTAACAGCTAGACATGGTTTAAAAGGACAGAAAACAATGAACTCTCAAGAAACCGATAAAAGACTTAAAAGAATGATTAATTTGAAGAGTAACTATGCTATCACCCTTTTTTCATTACTTTTTAGTATGATGTTGGATTCGTGTCTATGTATTACCAAACATGTCATTAATATATTTTATGGCAGTGGGGACTATAATAACCTGAGTTAGGAAGCCTTGGATAGAATTGAGGAAAGATAGTTTTAAATAAAAATATATCCTGAAATTGCTTATAATCTGCAAACCACTTTGCTTTGCACCTCCACAACACAATACTAATATTTTGTAAAATATTTTTCATAATGCTCCTAAGATGTAGAACAGGAAGGAGTATTCACATCACCTGCAATAGCCACTTGAATTACACAACTGTATTAGAACCCTAAAGGCTCTTGAGAGTGTTGGTTCCTCTACAGAACAACCCAGAACACCTGAAATCTTATCTTGAATGCTCTGAATCACATTTCTTGACCTCTGGGGCTTCTAATCTTCAGGCTGAAATTGTTGGTACTCCTTCAATAAATATGTCACCTCTGTGACAGAGTAACCTGCTAGGTTAATGTGGGGTGAGTGGTGTACATTGTCTACCTCGATTTCAATATGGTTCCCCACAGCCTCCTCTCAGAGAAACTGATGCATTATGGTCTAGACAAGTGTCTGTGCTGTGGGTAGGGAACTGGCTGACAGGCCTCACCCAGAGGGTGGTGGGAAATAACTCCTTTTCAAACTGGCAACCTGGCACAAGTGGGGTCCCCCAGAGACTGATATCGGGTCCGATGCTGTTTAGTAGCTTCATAAGTGATCTGGATGATGAGACCAAGTGTACCCTGATGAAGTTTGTTGATGATAACGAACTGAGTGGGGAAGTGGACACTTCAGAATGGAGAGCCATCCTGCAGGAAGACCTGGATAGGCTAGAAGAGTGGGTTAACAAAAATCTTAAGAAGTTCAACAAAGACAACTGTAAGGTCCTGCACCTGGGAAAACATATTCCAGGAATGCAGCACAGACTGGGATCTACCCAGCTGGGGAACAACTCTGTGGTAAGGGACCTGGGGGAACTGGTGAACAATAAGCTCAATAGGAGTGAACAGTGTGCTGCTGCATCAGTGACATAGAAAGTCAACAGGATTCTGGGTTGCATCAACAAGGGCATCATCAGTAGAGATAAAGAAGTCATTACCCCACTCTACTCGGTGCTTGTCAGGCCACACATGCAATACTGTGTTCAGGTTTTGTCCCTGCTATACGAAAAAAATGTGGACAGGCTGAAGAGGGTCAAGAGGAGGAACCACAAAGATGATCAAAGGCCTGGGAAGCCTGCTGTATGAGGAAGGGCTGAGAGAGTTGGGTTTGTTCAGCCTTGAGAAGGCTTAGGGGAGACCTTATCACCATGCTCCAGTATGGAGACTTGCTTTTTTCAAGGAGTCACATGGCAAAGACAAGCGATAATGGGTAGAAATTACTCCTGGGGAAATTCTGATTGGACACAAGAGGAAAATTCTTCACAGTGAGAACAATCAGCCACTGCAATAACCTTTCAGGGAAGTAATGGATTCCTCAACATTGGATACTTTTAAGAGTCATGTGGAGAGGGTGCTGGGCTATCTTGTCTAGACAATGTTTTTACCAAGAAAAGTTGGACCAGGTCATCCTTGAGGGCCCTTCCAACCTGGTATTCTATGATTCTATGATTTTACATTAAACTTACTTTTATAGTTACCAGCATTGAGGTCCAGAAAGGTTGGAACTGAAATGCTGAAGTCTGTGGGCTTGAAGTTAGGCACATAAATTAAAAAGGCAGAAAATATATCTTTGGCACCTGAAATATTCCCCTAGGTATAATCCTGAAGTTAATCGAACTCATGCAGCATGTTGATGTTGAAACTATAATGTGATGTCATTGTGAGAAAGCTCTCCCTTTCAGGTTTGAGAAAAACTTAATTAAAGGGTGTTTTTTTCTGGTTGTCGGCAGACAGTCCTTTAAATCTTTTAGCACAGAAGTTTCATTTACTTTCTTTTAATATGATTACTTACAATTTGTTTGTTTATTTTCATGATGCTTTAGTGTTCAAGAATATTATTTCATCCATCTTTTAAAAGAAACAGAGTAGGTCTAAAGGTACAGCTATGCATCTTCAGGTATACATCTGAATATTTATAACCTAATGTCATATAAGAGTCTTTTTCTTCTCTATGCATTCAATATTTTATGGAGACTGCTAAAGCAATATAAAATAATTTTCCATTTTCTCATCAGTGAAATTAGTTAGTAATCTCTATCTAGATCACAGTAACATAGTAATAAATAGTTTCTGCAGAGAATAAGGAAATCATGTATTCCTCTTGTTAATAATAGAAAAGGGAAAAAGTAATTTGTATACATTGTGTCAAGGAAGATTACGGATATATATTAAGGAAAAGTTTTTACCTAAAGGAAATTATGTACCATAGTGTACCTGAAGGGGCTATGCAGTCTTCCATATAGGAGGCCTTAATAAGAGTCAAGAAAATAAAATGCTGGAATAATGCAAATAATTCTGATATTTATGGGAAAGACTTCTGGGCTGGCTGATCTCATGAATTTCCTTTTGATTCTATAATTCTGTAACAGGTCCCTGTAAATATTCTGAAACCAAACAAAAGTCTCCTATGACTTACCCCAACCAGAAACATAAAAGTTTAAGGACTGCCCTGAAACTGAACTTTTGCCTTCCTCCATTTATCCACTGTTACAGAATCACAGAATCAAGGTCGGGAAAGGACCTTGAAGATCATCCAGTCCAACTGTTAACCTAGCACTGACAGTTCCCAACTACACCACATCCCTCAGTGCTATGTCGACCCGACTCTTAAAAACCTCCAGCGATGGGAACTCCATCACCTCCCTGGGCAGCCCATTCCAACACCTAAAAACCTGTTCTGGAAAGAAATGCTTCCAAATATCTAGTGTAATCCTTCCCTGGTGCAACTTGAGGCCATTCCCTCTTGTCCTATTCCTTGTTACTTAGTTGAAGAGACTCATCCCCAGCTCTCTGCAACCTCCTTTCAGGGAGCTGTAGAGGGCAATAAGGTCTCCCCTCAGCCTCCTCTTCTCCAGACTAAACACCCCCAGTTCCCCCAGCTGCTCCCCGTACGACCTGTGCTCCAGACCCTGCACCAGCTTTGTTGCACTTATTTGGACACGTTCAAGTCTTTTTTGTAGTGAGGGGCCCAAAACTGAACACAGGAATCGAGGGGCGGCCTCACCAGTGCCGAGTACAGGGGTCAGATCCCTTCCCTGTCCCTGCTGGCCACGCTATGGCTGACACAAGCCAGGATGCCATTGGCCTTCTTGGCCACCTGGGCACACTGCTGGTTCCTGTTCAGCCGGCTGTCAATCAACACCCCTCTCTGACTGGCAGCTCTCCAGCCACTCCTCCCCAAGCCTGTAGCACTGCTGGGCGTTGTTGTGGCCCAAGGGCAGCCCCCGGCATTTGGCCTCATTGAAACTCCTCCAGTTGGCCTCAGCCCATGGCTCCGGCCTGTCCAGGTCTCTCTGTAGAGCCTCCCTGCCCTCGAGCAGATCAACACTCCCACCCAACTGGGTGTCATCTGCAAACTGACTGAGGGTGCACTCGATCCCCTCGTCTCGATCATCAATAAAGGTGTTAAACAGGACTTGCCCCAAAACCGAGCCCTGGGGGACACCACTCGTCACCGGCCTCCAACCAGATTTAACTCCATTAACCACAACTCTTTGGGCCCATCCAGCCATTTTTGTACCCAGTGAAGTGTGTGCCCATACAAGCCAACGAGCAGCCAGTTTTGCCAGGAGAATGCTGTGGGAAAGCGTAAACAACATCCACAGCCTTTCCTTCATCCAATAAGCAGGTCGCCCTGTTGTAGAAGGAGATCAGGTTTGTCAGGCAGGACCTGCCTTTCATGAACCCATGCTGACTGGGCCTGAGCATCTGGTTGTCCCGCACATGTTGTATGATGGTGTTTAGGATGAGCTGCTCCATCAGCTTCCCGGACATCAAAGTCAAGCTGACAGGCCTTCAATTTCCCAGATCATCCTTCTGACCCTTCTTACATATGGGCGTCACACTAGCCAATTTCCAATCTGTCGGGACATCCCTGGTCAGCCAGGACTGCTGGTAAATGATTGAAAGCGGCTTGGTGAGCACCCAGCCAGCTCCTTCAGCACCCTCGGGTGTATCCCATCCAGTTCCATGGACTTGTGTGTGTCTGTGTCATGCAGCAGATCACTGACTGTCTCCTCCTGGATTGCAGTGGTTCGTTCTCCTAGTCTATGTCTTCTAGCTTAAGGAGGCTGGATTCCCTCAGTACAACCAGTCTTGTTATTAAAGACTGAGACAAGCTATTAAGCACCTCAGCCTTTTCTTCAGCACTTGTTGCCATGTTTCCTCCTGTGTGTAGCAGGGGATGGAGGCTCTCCCTGGTCTTTCTTTTGATGTTGACATGCTTATAGAAACATTTATTCTTATCTTTGACTGCTGAAGCCACATTAATTTCTAGCTGGACTTTAGACCTACTGATTTCTGCCCTGCATAGCCTCACAGCATCTTTGTAATCACTGTGTGTGGCTAGCCCCTTCTTCCAAATGCTGTATTCCTGAGTTGCAGACAAAGCTCCCCGTTCAGCCAGGGTGGTCTCCTCTGGCACAGGCTTCTCTTACAGCACCTGGTGACAGCCTGCTCCTGAGCCATTAAGACTTCCTTTTCAAAGAGTGTCCAGACTTCCTAGACCCCTATAGCCTTCAGGACTGTCTCCCACGTGATTATGTCTAGCAGATTCTGTCATGGTGTACAATATGCTGCACCAAGTTTCGGCTGATACTGTACCTCAATCAGCTTTTGTTCACTCAGATGACATCACCGTAACCCTGTGCCTTAAGGAACTTATTCTAAATTTACATTGATGGTAAGAAAAATGAGGATCATTTCACTATATATAGCTATCTCACTGTCATATACTTCTAAATTTTTTTAGGGAAAATACTCCTCAAAACAGTGATTTGGTTTTAGAGAAAAGGAGTCATCTTAATCACACATAATCTTGTGCTGTTCTAGACATTCATCTCAGGCAAAATGAATCTCTGCACAGATGTCAGAGAAATTGCATGTGCTCTTCTATACGTGACGCAGTGTTGGAGAATCTTTGAAAAAAATCATGTAGTATCTGTGGAAGTCTAACATGTTTCTGGAAGAAGAATGTGAACAGCTCAGAGGAATGCTTGGTTATTTCTGTATCCTCTTTTCTACCCTCTTTCACAATAAGACTCCTATTATTCTGCTCAAGAGATTTTTTTTTTCCACTTTAGCCCATTCCAGAGTCTTTTTTTTTTTTTAGTCATCATCAATATTGTCACTTATTTTAGTCCTTGAGATATAACCACCAAATAGGTGACAGATAAACTCATTATAAAGTTTCAGTATTTTGATTTCTGCATGGATTCAACAAAATATTTTAATAGATATTTTGAATAGATGAGACTGCTCTTCAGTAAAGTAATTAATGGCTCTAGGGATCAGAAATGAATAATCATTAAATAATCACTTATGGATTATTTTTTTTTTTCTTCTTATACTTATCACTGTGTTTGTTGACCAGGATTTCTATAATGCTTTTATTAAGTACTGGTATTAAATGCTCCAATTATCTGTGATTAAATCCTGCTTATGTTGGCATGCTATGTGAGAGATCTTGTTGTTGTTATTGTTGTTTCCTTTTTTAACCAGAGGGCATGTCTTCAAGATTTTTGTTATCTATTTATAATGCAACTCGACAAGAGCAAGAGTTGAGAGGAAAAAGAGAATGAGGACTCTGAGAGGGCTGTTCTCATTCTATGACAGACATAACATTGCTTGAGGTAGAGTCTCCTGGCTCCCCATACTGACTGAGGCTGAGGGTCAGAAAGGGACATACTACAAATGATTTGTCTTTCTTTTTTTCTAGTACATGGTCATTCTGTCCCTAAAACATAAAGCTCTGATTACCTGCTTCAATTTATATGTTTATTTGGTTTTAATCAATTTATTTATTTATTTGATTTTACATTTCTATACAGTCATTCCAATGACATTCACTACTGTTTGCAAGACAAACCAGAATGGTTTCTTCAAGGAAATTAGTATTATTGGGGAGCACTAATTTCTGCATGGAGTACTGTATTAAGTAATAGGCAAGATAAAAATCCTTTGTGCCTCACATACTTAACAAATCTGAGCTTAAACATGGTGGCAGAATGCAGCAAATGAAGTAGTGGACAAAAAAACCCGGGGAAATGACTCTAAGTGTAAGATGCTGTGACCACTTCTTTGCTGCTAGCTGCCTGGCCATATTCTTGCAGCTGTGTTGGAGTGAAGGTTCCTGCAGTTCTGGTAGACTTTAAGGGTAAATTAGATAAATTCTTTCTTTACTGAATTCCTGAAAGGCTTTCTTCTCTTGTTTTCCCTCTGACCATACCCTAGTGGAGTTCACCTGTTGGCTGCAGTGTTGGTTGGTTTGGAATATCAATATGATCAGGGAACACTCAGCTGCTCACTGCTGCAGTAGACACAACAGCAGCAGCAACCACAGGAGCACATTTCATTTAACACACAGATTACTCTTTGGTGAACCAGACATGGAAATGATTATGGATGCTGAGATGATAATGGGGACTTGTCTTTGAATTTAATAAGTAGGATTGGTTGGCTATTAAAAAGCAGATACTCAAAAGCAGAAAGGAAGAAAAGCAACTTATGCAGTTGAATTAAGTTGTGATGTGCCTATGCAGAATAGCAGGTAAATGTTTTCTTCCACTGTATAGGATCTCTAAGTATGAGGTACATGTGTACATTGGTGACATTAAGCACTATAATTTCACGAATGGAGAAGGTAGCACAGTACCTTTAAACACATTTCACTCTCCCGATCCTAAGATGCTCATTTTTGGTGCTTATTGTAATAGAGGCAGTTATGAAAAAGCAGCCATTCACTTAGGATAGAGCAGTTGGTTTCTAGCTTGCATATTTCATACTAGTGGCTGAAGTATTGGGTTATTTCCTCTCTTTGTAAAAGTGCACATTTATTTACAGACAGTGAAGCAGATCTGTTAGAAGACTGAGGAAGCCATACTGACTTTATAACATGGTGTTAAAAGCACTCAAACCCCCGATGTTTCAGTCCATGCAATGAGTTTGGCAGAGCAGAGCAGGCAGAGCCTTCTCACAACGAAGTGTGTGCCCTCACTATCAAGCAAACAGCAATACTGAAGTCATCAGCTTTTTTTTTCTGAAGTTTTAATCTTCTCCCATGCAGAATGGGAAAATATTAGAGAGGCAGGGGAAAACTGTTGCCTGCCACAATCTCTTGATCAGTTGCTTCCTGATGAGAGAGAACAGTTTGCCATTCTCCTGTCAAGATACAGAGGAGACAAAACAGAGCTGACTCCTGCAGATTCTGTGCTTACAAGAAAGGCAAGACAAGGAAAGAAGATCATTTACTGATATAACTCCCCTGCCTATCAAAGGCACAAAGGTGAAGATAAAGAGCTGGCATATACCAATATAAGGATAGAATGAGGCAGAACAAAAATGTTCGTTATTGAGGCCTGTACATTCAAATCTACAAAACTAAGCATGGCTGCTTTGCTCTGCAGCTATATAAAAAGAAATGAAGCACTAAACTAGCAGAAAAGGAGTAGTAAAATTTTTAGGATGAAGCATTTCATTCCCCAGAGTACAGCAGTCATTTCAGTGAGGAGTACATGGACAGGCTGATATGCTGCCCTTGTAATATAATTTGGAAAAACAAAATCATCTCTAATGAGCTGCAGCTGAGCAAATCATTATTCACCTCAGAGTTCTTTTTATCAAATTATATTTTAGCCAAGCACTTGCAAAACTGTGAATAACACTGCTGTGGAAAAAGGGGAAACAGAATTATAGTATGAACTAGAAGCAGCAGAAATGCATTTTTATGGCTATATTATCAGTTTGATATGCAAAGATTCACCTGCGTAAGTTCCCATACTCCTTCATAAGTGCTAATATCTTGACACTAGTGTGATATTTCATATGCAGATTTTTCCTTCCTAACTCTCAAGAGTTAAGAGGTTTTTCAGTTTTTCAACTTCCTCTTTCTGATAGAAAAGTAGCCCAGTTTGCACAAATGCATGTTTCATTTAGTTGTCATAACACTTAAACCGGCAAAAGTTAGTACCTTATTTTTATCAAAGCAACTAAATGCAGAATTCATCATCCAGGTTTGAAAATTGTGCTATGTAGGTTTAGAAAACAGGCTGTATTAGTAGAGATTTTCTGACAGTATTGGAGATGACCTTCAGAAACAAAGTTTCTTGATGACAAGTTTTAGTCTTCCTCATTATTTATGAGCACAGTACAAATCTCTTCCAAACTAATGTCCAAAAGCCATTTAGAGGAAATCTCACTTTAGGCAAAAGGACTATTCTAATGCGTGCTGAGTCAGTGATATATTACCAATATTTTTTAAGCAGATCCCTCACCTTTTTTTTTTTTTTTTTTTCCTTCTGATTCAATAAATCCTATCAGAATACAGGCATAACAGAGTAGAAAATAGAAATAGCCCTATATATTCAAGCAACTTCTCCATTTACACAAAATCAGTTTCTAATACTCTGTACTAAGATCCATTACTGGTTTTCATTAAAAATGGTCATACAGCTTCAGATATTCATTTCATAAAGATCTAATAAGTTATGAAAACTCATTGTTCTTCCATAATGACCTATTTTGATCTCATTTTAATTTTCTGCATTAGTGCTGATTCAAGTCTTTTGTTTCTTAGTTTTGGCTTATTGCTTTTTGGAGGGCTGGGGTGAGTGTTTTCTTTGTTTTTGTTTGGTTTTGTTTGTTTGTTTTCTAATTTAGGTGGCTATCATCTGTAGAATGGATTAAGGTAGATCAAGTCTTTGGCTGTGCCTCTCAGAAGCAGTTGTTCATACAAAGGATGATATTCCTAATGCCAGGCCCTTGCTTCTTAGTCTTGTTTGTAGTGTACTAATGAGATAGGCTTTGAGAAAGTATGAAAATGAAATGAACTCTTATTTGAGGTATTTCACTGACTGAAGATATCTTTCTTTTATGAAAATATATCTCAGAAAAATACTAGTTCAAATTAACTAAGTACTAGCTCAAGTAAACGATTTTAGTTAAAATAATTAGGCAGACCATTTTCTGCTTCCAGATCAAAAGAAGATAATAAGCAATGAGAATATTTCATAACATTATGCAGTCTAAATTTGGGTCATTAGATCATCATCTAATCTGCCTTTCTATATATAACAGTCCATTAAGCTACTAACAGATACTCTTAAAGAGATTAAAATATGCTAGTTAGACCAAAGGAGTTCAGCTTTCAGAAAATGAAACTATTTGCCAAAGGTGGAGAGAATAGACTTTAACAAGGTCTGTAACTTCTGCTATAGTAGTAATTGATTTGGTAAAATGGTCTGCAAACCCAAATCATGTCTATCCCACAGTGGGGAAAAAAACTCCAAATTCTGAGAATATAACATGGAATTAAAGAAAGCAGGGAAATTCCTCCCTATTAACTAAAATCTGGTGTTCAGTATGTGACCAGGAACTATCCATAAGGAACTGAAGAAAGGATATCCCCTTTCTCCTAGATCTTGTTCAACCTCTTTTCTTCAACTCCATCCACAATAAAACAGACACTTGGAAGACATTGCTGTAATTTCTTTCTCAAGAACACATTTAACAAATTGTGCATTGCTGAACAAAATATTCTTTCTTAGCTGCAATGACTGATAACAGTCCTGAAACACTGTACTTGGCCAAGGGCATTTTCTTAATTCAAAGATGCAGGTAGTGCAAACACACTAGGGCAATACAAGAAATCCAGAACAAAACCTGATATATTATCTGTGATGTTTCTTTTTGTGTTCATCAAGTTGTTGCTCGATCCTCTAGGTCACGATTCCAGAAGACAAAGCAACACCTATTTATCACTTTGCATTTTCCACTTATAGTGCTTTAGTAAGAATAATCCTAATTAGATTCTTTAAGTATTATTATTAGAGCTAACCAAATAATTTCTCAAGCATTTATTTCATGGATTTTGGCATTTTTGTCCCTTAATTCGTTCAGCGAATAATTTTTCTTATTAAACCAGCTGTATAAGCTGGTCAAACAGTATTTGTTAAATTCATTTGATGACTTATTTGTACCAAATGTTGGATAAATTATTCATGACTAATTGGTTCTGTTATTCAAAGAGATCTAATTATCATTCCTAGTTTTAAAAGGGACCTGTATTCTGCAGTGCACAAGGTAAAATAAACTAATGGAAGTACAGTCTGTACATTTGTGGCACAGCTGAAGTGCATCATCCTCTTAACTGCTTTTACTCAAGCTTCTACACATGAATTGTGTAGGACAGTGTGCCCTTGAAAGATTAAGCTGATGGCCAACCTCCACTCCACAAGCCAAACCATTCCTCTGCACTATTTCATCATGTTCCAGTGTATAGTCTCTTCAGAGGCCCTGTAGTTATATTTTTACCATGCCAAGGATCTGTGCTGTCACATATGGAGAGGTATGAACATTAAGAAGGAACAGTGGCTAGGCACTAATACAAAAGACCAGAGATAAATTTCTTGCTTAATTGGTCTCACTCAGTTCCCCATCAACAACAAATGGAGAAGTAGTACTGATCTTAAGCACATGTTGAGGTGACATATTAATTAAAGATTGTGAACTACTCTGGAACTATTACTATAGAGTACTAAGTACAGTATTGATATATGTATCAAGAAGTGGTCCACGTATCTAGACAACTCCATTTAACCAATGGAAATCCTTGCTTTCTTCTGAGGTGCCAGTACCTTGCATCTGATGTGCCAGTACATGCCTATTCAAGTACAGGCAGTAATTCTGCCTGGCACATTTTGTAAGTGGTTGGAAAAATAGCTAAATTATTAATGATGCTGGGCGTTATGAGCAAAGTATATTATCTTTGGCATTATGAGTGTATTTTTAACTTTAATGACTCTTTACCTTTTGCAAATAGACTTCCAAACAGATTTATGAAATGAAAAGATAGTGCCATTTTAGCATGATTTACATAGCTACCATATTGTCTATGTAAAAGTCTTAAGATGAAGAACATGAAGCACTAGCTGGCTTTCTGCTACTTTAATACTGTTTATTAAGGGTTGAAGTCTGTCCCATATCACTTCCAGGTGAGTACTATATAGAGAAAATTGTAAAAATACAAGAGGTTTTGTGCATGAGGCAGTGAACCTACTGTAGCTACATATAATAAGGAAACAGTCTTCAGGGGTCAATCACCTGTGGTTATGTGGTAGAATCTACACTATATATAGCATAGGAATCTGGCTTAATGTGAACATCTGCTGAAACCCTCTGTTGTTTGTAGGAAGAAAGTAAAAATCATAATGGTATTAGAGTGGAAGCCTATGAATTAACTTTTCAGGATTTGTGTGAATTTCCAGTTTTCTGAGTCATGGGAGCCACAGAATCAGAATCATGGAATGGTTGAAATTGGAAAGGACCTCTGGAGGTCATCTGGTCCAATACCCCAGCCCCAACAGGGTCATTGAGAACAGGCTGCCCAGGACAATGTCCAGATGGCTTTTGAATGTGTCCATGGATGGAGACTCCACAATCTCCCCGGGGAACCTGTGCCAGTGATCCGTCACCCTCACAGTGAAAAAGTGTTTCCTGATGTTCATACAGAACCTCCTGTGTTTGTTTGTGCCCACTGCCTCTGGTCCTGTCACTGGGCACCATTGAAAAAAGTCTGGCTCCATCTTCTTTGCACCCTTCCTTCAGGTATTTCTACACATTGATAAGATCCCTCCTTAGCCTTTCCTTCTCTAAGCTCAACAGTTTGAGCTCTATCAGCCCTTCCTCACAGAAGAGTTGCTCCAGTGCCTTAATCATCTTAGTGGCCCTTTGCTGGACTTCCTCCAATAACACTATATCCCTTTTGTACGGGGGAGCCCAGAATTGGACACAGCACTCCAGGTGTGGCCTCACTGATGGACACATGGAGCCTTCAACTTCACTACTCACAATCCAAGCTGCCCAAATGTAAGGTGGTTTTACTACATAAACAGTAAATAAAGGTAAATAAACTAGCCATGGTAATATTCTCTAGCTCTGAAGCCAATGAGCACAGACAGCTTGTATCCCTCAAGATAAGCTCTCTTTTCTTCCTCTGTCCCAGAAAATGGTTTTATTGCCTACTGGGAATGGTTTCTGTGCCATGCTATCCTCTAAAGGATGCTAGGCATTGTTTGGGACAGTGCTCACTGGTATGGTCTTACAATCATTTCAGGACAGTGTTTAAGCTTGGGCAGTCACCCTGTTTAGATTATTTACTAGTATAACTGTAAGTTTCCAGTCCAGAGTCTGTGTAGCCAGGTTAGCAGGGTCTGTGGCTAAGGCAGTATTCTCTGGCTCCCAGCATATGAAACGCTTTTCATTAGGGAGTATTTACTTGGGCACAGCACCATGTGAATTCAACTACATGACTTCTGGGCTGGTTCTGTATCATATGTGGTTTGTTTGGAGGGCAAAGAGACAGGGACCTGTCTGTATTCGTCCAGGTGGGTATGCTTTAATGTATTATGTATTATATGTATATTATGTATATCAAGTGCTTTAAACCAACTTCATAATTTTTGAATACTATACACCTACTTCTGTTTTATGTATTTCAGGCAAGAACTGAAAAGGATTCAGCTCAGACTCAGATTTTATGGGAACATTCACAGAACTGAGTGACAGCCCCCACTATTTCTGGTCTGAGTTGGTAAAATAACATTATTGATAAGTTAAGCACACTGAGGCATCTCATAAATGCTTTCATAAGCACACATATTTATTACAGCAACACTGTCTGTCAGCAGCTTCCTTAAAAAGCCCTATTTGCAGGGATTTATAGAGCTGACATATGTATCGTGGGGGGACAAGCCTACATTTGCAGGGCAATGACCTTATAGGTCTTTATTTTCTACAATTCTTTAAATATGCTGTGCTGTTCACTTTGAGAAGAAGTAAGATGTAAGACAAGCTGATTTTCTTTGTGAACAGTTCACGAGTGTAAAAGAAATCCACTTTTCTCCTTTAATTTTTATGCATCTAAACTGGACTGAAATTTTGTGCAGCAATAAGATGATGTTTAGATGCTTGTGTAATTTTAAAGAAGCTTTAGCTATTTTAAAATGTTATTTGGCAAAATATTATTTCACAGTGTCATCAAGTTATATTTAATACTTTGTAAAAGGAAATATAGAAGAACAGATAAATCTGATCTGGGTTACAAATTACTTCTTTTGTTCAACAATGACCCCTTCTTGCCAAGCAGACTTGCAGCTCTTCAAAAAATATTGGTGCCTCACCAAATGTTAGCCAGGTTAAGTCAAACCACTGAATAATATGAAAGAGCATTTCCCACTGCTTGAGTTGCTTATGAATGATTTCTAGCAATAACACAAAAAGAGAAGTCTGAATATCACTACAGAATCAGTGTCACGAGGAATGAATGTTGATACAAAATGTAAAAAGGTTAAGAGCAGAGGAACAAAGGTCTAAAGGGATGGTCTTCTGATCAGGCAGGTCAAGATGAATAAATCCCTTAAAATATTTCTAAATCCTTTAAAAATTTCAGAAGGTTGAAATACTGAAATGCAAAAATAGCAAGTAGAAGAAGTAATTTGCCATGCTTTGAAATATCTCAATATTTTTAATTGCAAAATGTGATTATTTTTTTCCTGCAATATGACATTATTAGTATTTAGAACTGTTTATCTAGTACCTACAGTCTTTGCCTTTATTGTGCTATTTATTAAAATACAGATTCTAACCAAATGAAATACAGATGTATTACTGTTCATGCCCATAAAGTATGTTTAGATATACTACATGCAGCTGTTGCAAAAGAATAAAATATCAGAAATATAAAATGCAAAACAGTTACAGCCAACAATGTTGTTTTTTCCAGTGTGAACACTAAAGAGACAGAGCAACATGCAGAGAGCTATATAAAATAAGGAAGTTTCTCTGTAGTGGGAAAAATTGCTTTGACACATTATTCTGTTTATTTTTAAAATAATGCTCACTTTGGCTTACCCTGAAACTGTATCCCAGGCCTCAATAAAGTTGGAATCTAATGAAACAGAAATGCAGCTCAAAGGAATTAATCAAAATCTTCTCTAAGTAGCAAGTCAGATTTGAGGAATGACAGTCAGACTACTAGTTTTCAAGCCACCAAAGATTTTTAAAATGCTACAGAAGAGTTGCACCTGGTTGAAAGGTTGGGAAGATATGAAGCACACAGCTGTATTAGTGCCCCTCTGCTGAATGATTAATGGAGCAGTGGCCTTTGGAAAAGGAGGCAGAGTAATAAGAATGTCAGTAAAATATATCATGCAGGCAAAAACCACTGTCCAAGAGAATCTTCAAAGGAACTCTTCTCACAGTAGTATTAACCTGGATGAATGCTTCAGCTATGAAAATAGAATGCAGTGAATATACCTAGCATATACCATGGTAGGATATTTAAAAGGCAACATATACAATGTATTACATCTATGCATATAACCATATTTAGGCAGTAGATAAATGTATAATGCATACGCTTTACAAAGAAACTTTGTTAAGAATACTGAAAAAAACCCCATAATATTACTTCATCTAGAGTTAGTTTACTTTTTCCAAGACACTGCAAAAGCTTTACCCTATAATAATTTCCTATTGTTACATTTGAAGGTGAAATTCTAAATTTGATATCAAAAATAAATATCATTTCTGACTTCCTAGTGTGCAATTAAAGAATTCAAGGTATTATAAAATTACTCAGCACGTCACTCTTCCAGTAAATTTAACTTATTCACATCTCATTTCTAATAAGCCAGAATATGTCTTACCTCTGACCCCCATCAAAATTTCACATAGCGGACATGAAAAAAGGGAATCTGATTATTTTTTTTTTCCATTTCTACAGTATGATAAAGCTTCTTTCACTCAAATACAAGGAACAGATAAGATCAGAATGATACACATTAATATAAATTATTCTTTTTAGGTCTATTTTCCTCCTGGCATTTCTTACCAGAAATCTGACTTGAGTGTAAATAAGTAAGGTTTTTTGCAATGATTAGTAATGAATAAACAGGGCAAGTACTAAAGCTGGCTTTGCACCTACTGAATGCTGCAAGTGTCTGTACTCATTTGATATGCATCTAGCAAAACTTGGATGTTCCCAGAAGGCCACTCCATGAACACTGAGAGAGCAGCGTCTGCTAGTGGTGCCTGTAAGTCACAAAGAAGACAGACGTTATTTACATAAGTGAGAACAGTTGCAAAGAATGAACCTTATTCAAACTACATTCCATGCTATTTTAAAAGCACACACAGAAACAATTTCATGCAATGATCATCAGTATATAGGGAGTAGCATAAGATTCTGAAACACATTTCAGTGTTCACTTGGTGGGTTTTTAGCAGTGTTTTCTTAATTAAAAAGATTATGTTTTGCTTCATTTTCATCACTTTGCCTGATAGGTTCTGTCCAATTGATTTCTTCTCAGCTTTTTATTTCTGGCTATAATGCATATATGTATCTGTATATATATATATGCACCACAGAACCATGCATACATGTAAGCTATAAGACACAGGGTATATGTATATACTATATGTATGTATATGCACATGTAAATGTGTGGGATTTATATAGATATATTCACATATATCCATATATACACATATATGAGAGTCTAGTGATGATTATATCTAGAACACAAGGCAGAAGATTTCTCCCCCTTTTTATCATCATATAATTTCAAAGTAATACTGTACCTGTGGCATTGAGAGGACATCGATTGAATGCCATGTCCCCAGCTGGGGTCCTTTTCCACACCATTGACATCAAATAGTCTTCAGGACATATTTCATAAGGTGCTGCCATTCAGAAATGAGAATTTAAATACAAATGTTAATGTAAAACAGGTGTTTTATATCAGAAAAGTAAGTCTTCAATCTTGTCCTAATTCTTCTCGAGATGTATATGCTAACATCATTTGGTTTCATTTCAAGAATGAAGTACAAAAATGAAAAAATGCAAACCCTGCCATTTCTCTAAAATATCTCTGTGACCATATTTTTTTCATATAGTCTATGTCTTTATTCTTCTCAGCAAATAAACATTCTTTAGGTTGTAGCTGCAATGTTAATAGGTTTGAATCTTGTTGCTCTATTTTAATCAATAACATTAAGCATCTATCAGAAGATGATACTTAAAATGTGATGCTTATCTTACACTAAAATTTTAAAAGATTTTTTAAAACTTAAACCATATGTGAAAGAAACTGTTCTGAAACCACAGTTGAAACATTAAATGTGCTAAAGGTATCAAATGAGAGTTGTATATTCTGAAGGCCAAAAAGCAGATTATTTCTTTGAAATGTGTTTCAGCACAAGTTGGTAATTAAGCAAGTATAGTCAATAATGTGCAACTGAGTGGCTGTAAAACAAAATGGCCTTTTACTGACTCCTGTAATATCATTCAAAATGAAAAAATATTTTCACAATTTCATAGTAACAGAACTGCATGGTGAAAAAGAAGTTTCTGAAAATGCTTCGAGTTTCATTTTCACATGACTTACATTCCTCTTGCTCTTTGTATTTTTACTGTAGATTCCCAGTTTATAATTTTTGAATAAATTAGATTAACACAGCAAACATCTGCCAAAGTCATCTCACAACTGAAAAGTACTGGCAAATGCTAGTTAGTGAAATCTAGTTTATTCCAAGTTCAACAGAGAAAAGCCACGAGTTATTTAATATTACATGTATTACATGAAAATTGTAACCCCACTATATTACAGCAAAGTGGTTACAAAACAAGAAAAAGGAAAAGAGAAAGGAAATTCTACCACTATAATAGATGTGGTGATAAGGCAGAAAGCAATTCAGTGATTCACCCATGGTTGCATGGGAAATCTCTAGCAGAGGCAGGAAGGGATTACAGCTTTTGTCCATCCCATTACCTCAACCATAAAACTGTCAATCTTCCCTGGTTTGTACTTCTGCTAATGGAAGAGTGAGGGGAGTAAGGGAACTGTGCAGACTTTTGCACAAAGCTGTACCTTCTCTTTGTGGAGGACAAAGAATACCTTGCAGATGGCTCAGTAACACTAATATGAATCACAACTGGGCAGAAAAATTGCTAAATTTGCCTCACCATCAGCATTCCTGAATCATAAAATCAAGACAGTTGGTGCTGCTAAAAAAGCAAGAGTTCCATTAATGGCAAAACCCAAAGTTGGTTATATTCATAATCTAGAATACTAACACTGTTTCAGACATACTCAATAAGTGAATACATCAGGCCAGTACTACAATGGGGAAAGCAGATTTTGATAAACATACACCAGCTGGTGAATAAGCGAATGCAGTTACCATCCTATTATGACCTTAAACGTAAAAGAAATGTTCTGATTTGGGGAGTGTAAATTAACATCATAAAGAAGTAATACTATAAATTACACAAATTTGCTAAAGCTTAGAGCTCTAAGAAATATATTTGTCATGCAGCTGTGGCCATTTTAAATGCATTGTGTTCACTAATCAACACTTTAGGTATTGATTCTCAGAACAAGAACTCTTACTTCCCTTCAAATACTTAATGTTAAATGTGGTTTTGTTCTGAAAAAAACACATACATGCATATATATGTGCACTTACTACACCGTATTTTCTCTTTTATGCTAGCAAGTAATGGGTAATATCAAAGATTTCTGGTTTATTTGGAAGGGTACTACTTGTGTCTTTTTGCATCACACTTTTCAGAACTCAAGATTATGTTTTAACATTAGCCTAATGCCAGAGAATCTGTGCACCTGTGTGTTGTGTTCAAAGTAAAAGGCATTCCCAAAATGCAGAGTTATCAGGAAAGAGGTGTGGGAACAAGTCAGACTTGGAAGAGGTATCACTTTGCCCAGGCAAAGAAGTTTTCCTGGTCCCTGGCTGACTCTGTACCTTGCAACACACTGTACAAATACCCTGGATCAAGGAATACTGTGCATGAAACCCAAACCAGTTCTTCCCAAAGATAAAATGTATCTGGCAGAGCTTACTAAACAGACATCCACCCACATTAAAGCATCTGCGAGGCTCCAACCCATGTTGCCTATGGAGACATTACAGTCACGCTGGAGTGGTAATATATCTGAGTTAAAAATCTTCGCTGGCCCTGCTGGCTCTGCTCAGGACCAGTTCAAGTATTTCTGTAACTATGGCACAATTAATTCATAACACACCCACACATAACTGTGAGTTAGCTGTACAAAATCATAGAGAATTGCTAAAAGTTAGAAGCAGACAGCAAATACTGAGGTAAATTTGCTAAAATTGGCAAATAGAAAGCATCTCTTTCACTGATGATGTGATTCAGCAATGTCTTCCCACACAGAGCATGTACGCAAATTTACCACATTATACCCCAGTGATGATAGGCCTGAATTCATCCCACATAAACACAAACACTCAACAAATTCAGTGGTCTGGAAGCACAGTCTTCCTCTGACATTAATGGTGAGAGGACATGCATCTCCAAGAGGCAATCAACCCACCTGGGATCTGAGGAAGCTCTGTATAACACACAGACAAAGCAAGAGACACGTACATCCTCACAGAGTTTATGATCTACCTAGGCAGCTAACAAATATGTGAAAGGGTCACAAAAGGGTGAAGTGAGTTAGCCAACAGCACACAGCAGCTCACAGATGAAGCTAGAACTACAGTTTCTCTCTTAAATCCTAATTCAATGCCACAGGCAAAATGATCTTAAACAAAGGCAATAGAAAAAAGCTTTTGAATATCTTGTAGAATAGTGTTGTAATCAGAGACAAAACAAATCCCAATGGTTTAATTTTATTATTTAGTTGTTGACAATTGTTTGAATCTTCCCCCTTCTCATATTCTATATTATGTAGCTAGTATTGCCTTTGAAGAAACCTTCTACGTTCTGTAAGAAATTGTTAACTAGCTTTTGGCAGCAGTTGTGCACTGTTATCTGTTTATTAACAAACAAGGTAGTTTATCATTATTTTCAGTAATATTTTGGTCAAAACAATTCCTATTTTATGTTTTCTATGACTGACAATAGGCTTATGAGAAAAATATTGAGGATCTGTTTTGAGTAACATCTGGGTAAAGCATAAATATCTGAACATGAATTGAATTATTTTAGAATTAAATATTATGAAATCAAGTATTTCTGGAAAGTGATATTGTATTATTGGAACCTAATACAGTCTTAAAACTGTCATAAGAACATGGTCCTATTTTTAAAAAAACAAGTTTACAGAGGTCTTCTCTGAATAATACTGTACTTTGTTTTCATTCCTCACATCTCCTAATTTTTACTGACACATTTGATGGGACTTACCTTATTTCTCTTACACATTTCTCTAAAATAGTTTCTCATCAACTTGCCATGTAACTCCTTATCAGTCATGGATTGCAATTTCTTTTGTTACCTATCTGTCTCCTTTATTTCTATGAGACAGACCTATTGTTCATTCATCCTGTCTAAGTTTTCCACAGTGATTCCTGCATGGCTAGCTGCTTAGCCGATCTAGACTTTGCACATTTGGGATACAACAAGGGAGCAATGACTGAAGACAAAATATCTTCAGATCTTTGTTTTTCGTTCCCAGAATATTATACAATGGAAGAAAACAAACACAGTTTTTAAATTTATAATTGTGAATAGAAATAAATCACAAAGAAAGATATTCAACATTTGTCCAGAAACCAAGCCATTTGAGAAACCAACTCTCAGATAATAGTTCTGAGGCTGCCTTGCTTAGCACTGCTTATATTCAACTTCTAGGACTGCCTGATGTAATTCAGTCCCTGCTCAAGCTATTTGAAAACAATCACTGGTTGACTATGAAGAAAATAATGAATAATGTTCAGATAATGCTGAACTCAAACTACAAAACATCCAGTCAAGATTTTCAGTCAGTCAAGTAAACAACTCTGTTTGCAAAGTATCTTATTAACAGTGGCCAGCATCATAGAAAAAGGTTTTATTATCTTTTTGCTTCCACAGATTAAAGTCAGATATAATTTGATTTTCTGTAAGTCTATAGACCTCTGGGTGATACAAACAGCTGCAGCTTCATCCACTTTACAGATATGTTATGCAGATCTACAGAGCTGAGGATCTGGTCTTACACTAAGGAAAAGCAATGCTAATATAAGAAAAACAACAACAACAACAACAACAAACATTTTAGTCCCTCATATTTCTCAATTGCTTACACAGAAAAGAAACCACTGAGACATAAATAGCTTTTGTAAGCTATTTTAGGTCTATAGAATTTGGTTAGACTTTAAACATCTCTCTGTATAGCACTTTTCAGTTTTGCTTGGTGTTTATAAAATGTAAATCTCTCTATAATTTCATAAAATTTTGGTAAATTATCCACTGTCAACATTTAAATCTGAGGTGCTTTAGTAAATGTCAGTCTAGAAACAGAAAAATTAAATCTGTTATTAATGTATAAACTTCTGCACAAGTATAGCTTCTTAAAAGGTGCTTTAGGTTATGGCTTCTATAAGCATACTGATTCTAATCTGGAATTAATCAAGTAAATAAATAAATTTACCAAACAGCAAATAAAGCTCTGTGTGCATTTGACTTGTGAATACATCTGTAAAATATTTTATTAACAGCAGGTGGCAACCTTTGAAAATTGGACTGTAGCAGCATGATTTTACTTTAAAATATACACATGCAAATTATTTCAAGAATGGTTCTATAAGCAGAAACTGGTTGATCTGAATGTCTGCTTATTGAGAAGATTCACACTAACTTTCTGTGCTGTGCATTTAGAGAGGAAGTCTGCATTACTATGGAAAGTATAAATTTCTTAGGAATCCAATACAAATACTGTTTTGTATGGTTTTTCAAATCATGAATGTCATATTAAAATTAAAGAGATCATTTGAGAAGTTAAATTTGGTTAACTTTTCCAGTATAGTATTATAACTTTATCACTACCAATAGTCCTTTTGTTGTTCTTTGACTGCAATGAGATTCATTGTTCTACTGTACTGCAAATACTTTGAAAACTGTTCTTTTATGGCTGTCAAGGGATAAGTATGCTGCCTATGAAAATGTGGGCTTTGATAACATAAAATTCACATCTGACATATTTCCCATTTCCTGACCCAAAGCATCCCTGCCATTTATGTCCTTTCTCTGGCTGTCAGTGAATATAGCCATTGAAATGTCTAGAAGTCAAAGAGATTGCTAGATTGATTTTTGCTGCTTCCTGGCTTGCAGTTTAGAACACACAATTTCCCAAGTGAACAGCTAAAACATCCTATACTACTTACACCTTATTTGTTATTTTACACCTATTCAACAAGGCATTCTTTTACTTTAGGATAATGTGTCTTTACAGATAAATATGATCAGATTCACCAGCTGTTCTTGTTTATTCATCATTTTTGAAAAAGCTCAAAAGCACACTTTTATTAGCTTTCAGTGGGAAAGACTTAAATCTGTTGGAAGGGCAAAGTAAAAAAGTCTACAAAGAAATATATTTAAACATTTTATTAAAACAGGAAAGATGTGCTTTTTTAATTTTAAATTACTTTTCTTCGGATTTAAAATGTTGCTCATGTATTCATTCATTCTATACAGTACAGTAAGGTTCACTTTCTCCTCTACTGCTCTGGAATTTACCCCAAATATATTACAAAGGCATCTCTGGATAAAAGGAATTCCATGATTTACAAAACCAGCCCTGATATTCTGAGAAACAGTTCATTCAAAGAGAGTTTCTGTAGGAAACTGCTGCTCCAAATAATATAGATGTACCTAGGCAATGCAATATATTTTTCCGATAACTTCCAATACTACGGTATTTTGATTTATTTAAAACATGATACATTGCTCATATATTCAACAGGGCTAGTTTATACCTAGCTGCATAAACACAACTCTACTAAGCAAAACATCAGTGACTTGTCTAAAGCAAGGCCAAATATATCTCTTTATGGTTATTGCTCTGTGGAAGTTGAACTCGTCTTTCCTAAAGATGACCATTAAGGTAATCCATACTGTATATTAAATAACAGTGATAATATTTGCATCTCACCAGGACACCTCTGTTCACTGCACCGTCTAACTTCCTCTCCGGTTCCTTCACACTGTTGCCCAGTCACAGCAGCACCTTGACAGATCCTTATCCGCCTCTCCCAGCCACCGTCACAGGATTTGGAACAGCCACTCCAGTGGCCCCACTGGTTCCACTGGCCATTTGCTGTTTGGAAAAATATAATTACAGTTGTAACATAATGACAATCATAAACGAGGATAGACAGGTTATTCTTTACTTGCATAAGAGAAGAAAGCCCCTCAGATAAAACTAACAGTGACAGAAGTGGCAAATGTAGGCCCAGGGAATATGGGGAAGTCTGTATTTGGCTCCTAAATATGGGATTGTTGTCTAAATGATGTGCATCTCAAGATAAAATAAAAAGAATTGGCTCAAATAAGCTTTTACTTAAGACTGCAAAACAGACATTGTCCCTTTTGTATTTATTTTATATACTTGTATAATGCGGTGGTATGGCAATGATACACATTTACAACGTGCATAAGTACCCTTTAAAAAACTAAATGAAAACATTTTTGCATGTGATATTTTAGGAGCTTGATTTTTACATGCTCTGACAGTGCAAATGAGGCTTAAAAGTAGGTATAAATGTAATTTACCCACCCTGGAAGGCCGCTTTTATATTGCTAGAAGATCATGAAGTAATCTCAGTGTAAAAGAGAATCAGTTCATACACGTTCACTTTCTAGGTTCACAAAACACTTTATGAAGTTTTTTGACCTTCAACATATCCTTCTAAAACTGCTGAATGTCCTTAAATGGTGATAAACCCAAAAAGCTGATATGCAGCCCATCATGCAGCCTTTCCAGATGTATCCTTTCCCTCTGGAGGCTGCTGCTCTGCCCCTTTCAGCTCGCCAAGGCCTGTGGAGGCCTGGGAGCCTGCTGGCGTACTCCCAGTGCCAGGCTCAGAGCTACTGGCCAGACTGGCCAGTCTCCTGAGCAGGAGAGGCAGAGCTGCAGCTCCCTGTGCCAGTCGGTACTCACCGGTGCACTCGGGGTTATAGCACTCCCGGCTCTCGGCCCAGGGCCCTCTGCACTCGGAGCCGCCGTGGGCCGCCGCTGTGCACTGCCGGCTCCGTTGCTGGGTGCCATTGGAGCAGGTCACCGAGCACTGGCTCCAGGAGCTCCACTCCTGCCACTGTCCGTCAACTGCCGCAGCAGGCACAAAAGAGATGGAGACAGCAGAGTTACCACCTAAGCTGGGCAGGGCCTTGTGGCTTCCTTCTAGGTTAGGGAGTTTCAACTTAGGCCTGAATGCAGGCTCTTGGACTGGGCCTAGCCTGAAGACACTTGATTTCTTAAGCAATCAAACACAGAAACCGCCATTATGAGCCACTTTAAAATAATTTATATCTGTTTTCCTTTTTCTTCAAGTGAAGAATGTTTCATCTCCTTTAATTGTATACAGATATAACAATGGATAAATTATGATTTTGCCCACATACAATACAAGGCTTTATTAAAAAGACTAGTCTTGTCTTTTTAGGCAAAAGCAGGGGCCAATCTTGTATCATGTGAACACTGAGCCCTTCAAAGTGATTTGTTACAGCTGCGGAGATCACTCAGATGGGTCAGCTTATAAAATTCTTAGTCCTGACTCTGAAATTTGGTTTCTCTAGTTGAGTAGGAAAAGGAAAACAGTAGTTACCACTTTGCCTCACATACAGTCTCTGTTCTCTATACTTAGAATCCTGAATATACTTTTATCATTCATCCTCCTTGTAAAGTATATTATCCCAGCTCTTCAACATTCTTTTGAGATAAAAAGTAGTACAAAAATGGCCTGCCTTCCTCCTCAGGTCTGCTTCTGTGCTTGCATCTTGCATAATCTGGAGCACAGGTTGTATGAGGAGTGGCTGAGGGAACTGGGGGTGTTTAGTCTGGAGAAGAGGAGGCTGAGGGGAGACCTCATCGCCCTCTACAGCTCCCTGAAAGGAGGCTGCAGAGAGCTGGGGATGAGTCTCTTTAACCAAGTAACAAGTGATAGGACAAGAGGGAATGGCCTCAAATTGCGCCAGGGAAGGTTTAGACTGTATATTAGGAAGCATTTCTTTACAGAACGTGTTGTTAGGTGTTGGAATGGGCTGCCCAGGGAGGTGGTGGAGTCCCCATCCCTGGAGGTGTTTAAGAGTCGGGTTGACAGAGCGCTGAGGGATATGGTGTAGTTGGGAACTGTCAATGTTAGGTTAATGGTTGGACTGGATGATCTTCAAGGTCTTTTCCAACCTAGACAATTCTGTGATTCCGTGCTAATCTTCTTTCTGAATTTGTCAAGTAGAATTTTTAAACAGTATAGAGTGATGAGTTCTGTATTTAGTATTTTGTATTAGCCCATATTAAGTTTGGATGAATATTCTCATGAGTAAAGGTTTAAGACTGTTATTTTTTTTCATATTTCATACAGTTTCTTGAGGTAAATGAAAATATTAAAAAACCCAAACCAATAAAATATATAAACCAATTAAGTTCTTATAGCAGTAAAAAATTATATGGTCTATAATATATAGGACTAGAGAGTATTTTTGAAAATGGGTTAGCATTATGAAATGTGCTATTACTGATTGTGCTAATTCAGAATCCTGCATTCATGCAGACTTCAGCCATCATCAGTTCCTCACTGCACCTGCAGTTACCCAATATAAACTCAATATGTAGGTTGTAATACAATTTTGATTAATACTCATCCTTGAAAACCTGCTTTTATAACTACTATCACTATAAAAGCACTACCACTGAAAAAGACAAACTTCACTTGGCGCACTTGCCAGCCCCTGATTTCAGGATTCTTCTAAAGGAGCGTTGGAATAGCAGCTTCCTACATTGATGGTGTCAATAATTAGTGCTTTAACGCACAGTGTCTGTAGGGGTACATCACTGTTTAGTGAAATACAGAGGTGAACTATTTTACTGTTGTCTGACAGTAACCACAGAACATTTCTATCATTTCAAAGATACTATCCTTATCTCAACAACCAGTGAATTAAAGGAAGAGAGTTTCTGAGGCTAAAGTTCTGTATTAAATATTCTGTGTAATGCCTGGTTGTGAACCACTTCTCAATGCAGATGCCTCTCAAGATATGAAGCTGCACCCTGATAATTTATTCAGCAGAGAATGGAAATCTTTCCAAACATGGAAGCTAGTTGCACTCATTAATCATAAAAGCTTTATGTGAAGAGGAAAACATTATGGAAATTACATTTCAGTGCACTCTCTTCAGTTTTATTCATTACTATATAGTATTATTTAGGGTAGAAAAGATCGAATCAATTATTGTCTTTGGAGAAAACTCATTCTGTAGCTTCTCATATATATTTCATACATCTCCCTTCTTTATCTTTAGGAGCAAACAGCATGTGAGTTTATCAGAAATACCGTTAAAAGACTAAATAATTCAATATGAAGATTCTCTTATAAAACTGAACATTCAAATTACAGCAAATCTTAACATTCAGCAAAGATTTAAACTGTTACTTTTAAATGTAATTAGTATAAAACTTCCTCTGGTGAAAGGCATTTAGGTACAATTGACTATTCAAATTCCAGAATTCTCAAATAAATGCTTATTTTGACAGATTAGGTGTAATATCTTCTGTGTTTCTTTGCAATACTGAACTGAATACATTAATTTATTCTCTGCTATTTTTATTTGGCATTTCTCTTGTTGTCAACTCTTCTTCATGCTCATACATCATGTTAATTACTTTTGTGTAGGCACATGTAAAATTGCACAGCTGCCAACTTGGCCAAAAACTGGATTAATTCAAAATTTTTGCAGCTGCATTCAACACTAAAACTTTTCCACAAATTTTGTCCTAAAGTTGGAGTATGCGTTGCTGAGCAGAAGAAAAGCAAAATTCAGGTTTCATAAAAATCCAAGAAATTTAATTTTAATTCTGTAAGGGCAACCTTCACACTCTCAGACAGAACTCATGAAAGAAATTTCTCACATTACAGCTACCTGCCACTGTTCTAATACCTAAGTATTACAATGAGTTCAATAATCATAAGTATATATAATCATATTTATGTTTATTGAATTTGCTGTAATACTTAAGCATTATTTACATTTATATAATACTTAGGTATCACACACACACATATATAAACACATATATATGTATATACATATACATATACACACATACTGAAGATTTTGGTCAAAATTAATCATAATCAAAGAACAAAAATTTTAAAATCAGTTTTGAACGAATGTATGATTTTTTTTGAGTTAGTTTCAATTGCAGTGAAGATTTAACATGAGTCTACACAGTGTTTACTGTTAGGAGTAGTTTTATGAAAGTGGTTTAGCAACTAACTCCCAGAAATGAGGCACTTAAAATCCATTTCATAAGGGCTTAACTGGGATTCAAACAATGCCCTAGCTTGTGTCAGACTTTCTGCACACATGTAAATAATACCCATTTGGAATAAATAGCAATTAAAATTTTACAGTTTCCCAACTATGTTTGTTGTATGATAAATAAATAATTAAAGTGAACCTCTAAGCAAACATAATTCAAACAGATATGGTGGACACAAACTGTGTGACCTCTGAATGTCTCCCTTTAAGCCACACTCAAGAAAACTGTTTGCCTTTTGGTTCTCCAAGACCCATCCTGAATCAAGATTTCCTACACAACATACTGTGTCCTACAGAGAGTATCTTGAAGAAACTAAGAACTGTCTGCTTGTGTAGTGTCTTGAACAGTTACCATCCTGATTATATCCTTTAATCCCTACAGTCACATTTATGAATGATATTACTCCACCTACTCTGCATAACTTTTTTTTTTCTGTGTGCAGAGGGCAATAAAAGAAATCAGAACAACGCACATTGAATGCACTGTAACAAAGCAGAGTTGCTATATGAGCTCACCAGGGCAGAGTGCAATATTGCAAGGTTTATGTTGTGTTTCAGGTCCATCACATGATCTTCCCCCATACTGGGGAGGTATACATGACCTTGTCCTAGTTCTTTGGCCTCGACCACATGTGAATGAACACAAACTCCAAGGTGACCATTCCTCCCAAACGCCATGTACTGCAACAAACCAAACAGATTTTAACCAGAAATAGACACAGAAGTAACAAAAGGATTTCAAAATAAACAAGATCAATATTTTAAATGGGAATTACTTTGCCAGTTTCAAGGAAATCAGTACATAAGTAATCTTCAGCATTTGCAAATAAATCCTTTATAAAATTTAGCTGAATTTAATTTTAAAAGTATATTTTCTCTAAAGTATATTTAACTTCGAAGCATTTTCTCTAATCTTTAAACTAATCTCACTGCCACATTTTCTTTTCATTCATTATTTTAAGAAAGACGGCTTTCCTTTTCTGAAGTTAGTTATGGTATCTTTGGTGCTGACGAGATAGCCCTGATTTTCGGGAGACTAGTCTTTGTGAAAATCAGGCATGTACAATGATTTATTTTATCAAGGCAGCAATAAAAACTTGAAGCAATCAAAACTAAGCTTTCTTTTGAAAATATAGGAATAAATGCAATCATTTCTTACTGTGTCACCAGAATAAATCGCCATTTCCTTACAATTGTTTCTCTTGTTTAAATTCTGGTGGAAACATGGCAGCACATGTGCTTGGTTATTCTCCATGAAAATTCCAAGACCACATAAGCAAAAGAGGTTTGTACTATTTCCTTACATGAACATATTAATTGATTTAACATACACAGTAATACATGCATCATTCTATCTTAAAAAAATATTCACCTGACAAACTACAAACACCTTCAGAAGTACACAATAAATTACAAATGCATAACAATATTTTTATATACAAGTATTTAATAAAATTTATATAATCATAGAAGATGCATCTTTCTCTACCTTAAATTTTTTCCACTGTAGGAGAAACTAATATACAATATTTATATAAGCTTATATACCATATGCATTTCTTTTTCAGAAACAATTCAACTTAAATTTTCAGAAAGTTTTCTAATATATGATAGTTAAGAATGTAGTGGTAAAACAATTCCATACATGCACTGGTAAACCAGTTCTTTATAAATTGAAAAATACTGCAAAACTTTAGTTATTTTTCTTCTGCTTAAATAAAAACAGTTGCACAGGTTTAAATTAGGCTTTGTGAGAACAGGAATGTAGTAATGAGAGCTGTAGTAATGCTGGGCATTTAAGAGAAATCCATAGACTTAGTACCCAGACTGAGCACCACACCTGGTATCACATAACTGTGTTTCTGCAACCCTGTCTGTTTGAAGGGTGTCTGGAGGGTGATACAGTGTATAACATCTCAGTGTATCATTGGTAAAGATTCACAACATTACAGAAGAGATTTGCTGGTTCACTTTTTTCAGCATTGTGAAAGAACGTCTTGTATATTGGTTTCCTTTGCCCTGAAGGTACTTATCACCTGCCCGGTTTCTACGAATAAAACTCTTTTCTTGTAGGGTTCAGAATAACATTTCTTGGGGTGAAATTCAGTTGCCAAGGGTGTAGAAGAATGTTCAGCTTCCTGGCATATTATCAAAAAATCATCAGTAAGATCAAGGGGAATTCTGCATTTAGGAAGATTCTATTGCATTTCATTAAAAGTAAGGAAAATTGTCATTTCAGATGCTATGCTGAGGTAAAAAATTTGTTAACTAACTTCTGAGAAATTGTACCAAACAGAAAATGTCAAGCTTCATTCAGGGAAGATTTAACCCACTAGATAACAGCTCAACTGATGAAAGATTTTTAGTTGGTCACATACAACTGGTCAACAAGCAAAATAATTATTCCACATCCTACATGGCCAGCTTTTTAAAAATTATCTTCTTCTAAATATCACATCAATCTGCAATATATTAGCAAAAAACCCAAACCCCAACCCTCAGGAGCATTCCAAATTAATGTTGAATTGACAGATTTTAGTCTAGTTATTTTAGAGAACTTAATTAACCGTGACATTTTGGTCAAAACCAGGAAACCTAACTCTTCTAAAACTAATAAACTGATGCCTACATCTGCATATAATCCCTTACATTTAATCTTTTCTCAACAGGTAGTATACTTAGACAGGTATTATACTCTGATCCAGCCACATGATCTGAAGATATTTTTCTCATTGACAAAAGAGTAGATGCTTATTCCAGACATATTTCTAAGACTTCAAATGTTTTATCATATGAGAAAAATTAATGAGAAATAAATTTCTCAGATCTGATTCCAAACAGTAGTCAGTAATAACAATGATAGAATTTCATCTCCTGATATCACAATGGTTCATTAAGATATTCAGGTGCAACAAGAAGTTTAAAAAGCACTAAACTTAGCAAACCAAAATTAATCCCAATTAGAAAAAGATTATTCTGTAAAAAACAATAACTTAGAAAGGTCTTGACACTAAGTAGACACAGGCTGAGGTTTTCTAGGGTACATACAAGTTTAAGTCTATTCTTTAATTTGGAGTTTTGATTTGATGCTGTCAAAATATTACAAGTTAGTTGTTTTCATTTAAAAATGACAAAAACATGTGCTGAGAGGCTCTTTAAAGATACTATCTTGAACCAAAAGGTGGTACATCTCTTCTGATAAAAGTGACTGCATGTTAGCAGCAACACAGAATAATTATTTTGTGATTTTGGATCTGAACATAAGCCAGAACAAAATGTTTCACTTTGGGTGGACTCAAACTCTATCCTATATCTATTTGTGGTTTTCAGTAAGCTGTGTCCAAAATCATCTTCCGTGACAAATTTTAGCTCATTAAATAAAAATTTCACAGTAACTTCTTGTATGTATATTTGAAACTAGTACATAACTAATAAAGTCAAGGATAGAAAAGGCATAACACTAGGAAAATAACCAATGTCAGTAAACAAATATCCAGAATAATTAATCTATTAAATGTATTACAGAAGTGTCCAGTATTATCCAGATCAGCTTTAAAAGAATATCTTGATTTCAAATTTCTTACCTTTGAATATTTTTTCTGATATTTCATTTACATATTCTTTCTTTAATAACATTTTCTAAATGCAAAACACCCTATAATATCTGATGAATTATAGCCAGATGAGCTATGCCAAATTACACCAGATGGAGAGCTGGCCCACAGAGGAGTTACTGTTTTCTATAACACAGTTTCAGATGAAAGATTCATTATTTGGGACAAAAATATACAGATTATTGCCAACTTATCTGTTAAAAAGATTGCTAGCACAATGAGTTTGGATTACTGCAGAGCATCTTTCCCTTCTCTCTGCCACTCTGTGAACCCAATCATGTTGAAGTGAACACCCACAGTGTTCACAATACCCAACTGCTGTGAAGTGGGAGGAGGCGTGAGGCCATGCTGGCCTTCATCCTACAAGCATATTTTGGGAGATTTTTATTAGGGTTTAAATGCTTTTGATTTGTTCAGCTTCAAACTGAACAGATATTGGAAAGCTATTAAGGCCACTGATGTTTCACTGTGTTACTGGTCCAGTACTGTTTAATATCTTCATCAATGACATAGACAGTGGGATCTAATTCACACTCAGCAACTTTGAATACACCAAGCTGAGTGGTGTGGTTGACCACATCCTACAGTTGTGGGATGGGTTGACCTGGACAAGCTTGAGAAGTTGGCCCATGCAAACCTCATAAGGTTCATCAAGGCCAAGTGCAAGGTCCTGCAACTGGGTTGGAGCAATCACTGGTATTAATACAGGCTGGGGGATGAAGGGATTGAGAGCAGCCCTGTGGAGAAGGATGTGGGGGTACTGGAGGATGAAGAGCTGGACATGAGCCAGCAATGTGTGCTCACAGACCAAAAGGCCAACTGCATCCTGGGCTGCACCAAAAGAAGCACAGCCAGCAGGTCAAGGGAGGTGATTCTGCCCCTCAACTCCAGTGAGACCCCACCTGGAGTACTGTGTCCTGCTCTGAAGTCCTCAGCACAGGTAACACATAGACCTGTTAGAGTGGGTCCAGAGGAGGACCACAAAAATGATTAGAGGGATGGAACACCTCTCCTGTGATGACAGGTGAGAGAGTTGAGGTTGTTCAGCCTGGAGAAGTGAAGGTTTCAGGGAGAGCTTATAGTGGCCTTCCAGTACTTAAGGGGGCACTTATAAGAAAGACGGGGACAGACTTTTTAGTAGGCCCTGTTGTGACAGGAGAAGTATGGTTGTAAACTGAAAGACTGTACATTTGGACCGGATATAAAGAAAGTTTTTACAATGAGGATGGTAAACAATGAAACAGGTTGTCCACAGAGGTGGTAGGTGCCCCATCCCTGGAAACATTCAAGATCAGGTTGGACGGGGCTTTGAGCAATCTGATCAAGCTGAAGATGTCCTGGCTCACTGCAGGGGATTTGGACTAGATGGCCTTTAAACATCCCTTCCAGTCCAAATCATTCTATGATTCCATAGATTCCATAAGCATTCCATAAGCAGATGCTACATTAATGGAATTAAAAAAATTAAATTAGAGGGTTTGTATGCACAAATTTAAATTCACTTAAGTGCTATAGTTTCCTTTTGTATAGCTTAAATTGTCTTACTCTTCCTCTCAAGTGAAGGACTGAACTTCCAGAGCATAGTTTAGTAACAATGAAGCTATAATGATTTTGTTACTGTACCATGCAGGCATATATATCAAAATGTGCAACAGGAATATGGCTAAACTTCATTGATATAAGCCCTGAGGGGAAAAAAAAAAAAAAAAAAAAAAAAAGCAGTCTTAGCATATCACACCAGCCAAAATAGAGTTTTTGAGCATACAAATGTTTTAAATGATTTAGAGTATTCCTGCTCCTGACATGTCTTGCTCTAACCATAAGCCTGAAAATTAAGAGCTTCAGATAAATTTTGTGATAAAAGTTGTTAAATAAAATAGAAAAGGAGAAATAAAAACTAACTCAGATGATCTAAACTTCAAGGAAATGATCCTCTAAACTGAAGTGAATCAGTGGCACTGTAGGGTACTGGATCCTGAGATGTCCTTGCCCACAACCAGTAATGATGGTTACCTAAGCTATGTTTTGTTGCATACTATGCTGAACTTTTCTAGAAGGCTCTTGATTCCAAGACAGACTGAATTAGCTAACGGACTCCACACCTGAAGTTGTAGTGGTACAGAACAAATATAAATAAATTAAAAATTATGTGAATAATGATTCCTTCGATATTTTACTTGAATTATCTGGAGTACTATTTTGAAATTTAAAGTTTCATTTCAATGAATATATATATATATATTTATATGGTGTATCCCATTCTGAAAATTTTCCAGGACAGTGAGATCACAGAGAGATGTATTTCCTAACATCCCAGTGAGCATCTTAGACACTAAAGGTAGTATATGAAGGCAACAGATGGTAATACTCTGGAAGACTTGCAAGTATTTGCAAGTTTAGCAGGTTCCTTTGAAACCTGTGGATAGATGTTTGAAGTATAGTCCAGTAGGCCACACCTTTTTTTTTATTTTGAAGGGGCAATTTTTGATTAGGAGACATTATTATAGCTCTCAGAATGCCCTCCTCTTGCCTTTATTAATGATAAAAACATATAATGAATATGCCACAGTAGATTTTTTATTTGTGGGTTACAAGGAGAGACCACTGTAAAGTTTTTGTATGTTTATCACTTCTAGTTTATGCTCCACCATGTAAAATCTTGCTGTGACAACAGTCCTAAAGCTGTATGCAATGAGTGGTACAGGTTTGGGTACACAGGCCAGATCCCAGTTATATCTGCATATTGTTTGGATTGTTATGCCAAATCTGTGTTTTAATTATAGTAGTATAAAAATTGTGTATTTTGTTATGCCTTGACCAGGGATAATCCTGAACTATGCAACTCTCCGAGACAGGATATATAATATATTTAGGACAGATAATATTTAGGCTAATAGTTAAAGGGATGTTTGAAAAATTAATGGATCTGTGACTAGGAAAATACATTTCTAAATTGCTAATCTTGCACACTGCCACACAGTAGTGACCATGTAGCCAGAGACCAGCATAAGTTAATAAGGTTATTGTAATTATGTGAAACAACACGAAAGATTAAGCCCGGAAGACTAACTATTTAGAACAAGTAACTCAAGATACATAAAGATTATCAGAATCAACTCTGCTGATCTGAAAACGAAAATATCTTGGCACTATCACTCTTAGCCAGTGAGAATTGGTAGCCATTCCTCATACCAGGCATCTGGAAACAAAAGCTACACCCTGAATTGGGTTTTCATGTCTAAGGAAAGAGCCCCTTTGTGACCTGAGAAATATTGGGTGGTCTTTTTGTGAGAGCATTGTTTAGAAGTTTGCTAGACAATGTGATATTTAAGAATTAACTTTTTTTCCAGTTTGCTTTAACAGGAAATTAATTACCTTGGCTTTTACATTACATGGATTTTGTTTTGTTTTGTTTTGATATGAAAAGTTCTCATTCCTTACTGGAATGAAGATAAAATTCTGTAAAGTAGGTGATTTAGATGCCTTTCCTCTTCTTAGGTAGTACTAAATGACAAGGAAAGCAGGCAGAACTGCATGTCATAGTGAGTGCTGCACTGTGTGTTTTCATCTTCATACTTCATGCAGTTTCAAAGGAATCTTTAAATCTATGATTGTTTGGAACATTTGTTCTTTTCTTTTATAGTTCTCTTTTTATACTTCTTATTTTTGCACTATCAAGTCAAGAGTTCTTTTGCAATGTATCCCACCTCTGGCAGACATTACACTAGCCTCACCTTTTTAGAAATAGCTGCCATTTTTGTATGAAAACACTTCAAATGATTGAATTGAGCCCTGCCTGGAAATTTCCATATTAGAAATGTGAGAAAATCCCATGTGAATTTTACCTTAAGCACAGTAATAAGGCATTAGGTGCTGAGAGTGGTTCTTATTACAGTGATGGTTTATCTAGATGCAATCTTTTAAGTTGCTTTCCATTACAGAGGTTTCCTAAAGACCTTATAATGCTGATACACAAACCCCGATGGGATCACATAGGCACTTCCTGTGGGATATTTTTCAACACACAGTAACAACATGAAAGTCTGATTCTACATATTACTACTCATTGAGATAAAGTCCAGGGAATTCTCTGTATGACAGCTAGTTTACCTCAAAAATTAAGGGATCTTCCTCAGAAGCTGAAAATGGCTCACCACCTTCCTGGGATCAAACGTTACAAAGACCTGAGGAATTTGTGCATCTGAAGGGAGGCGTATAGGTTTTCTGCATTTACTTAATTAACGTAGTCACAAGGCATATGCCTTCCCTTTTCCTTCTCATCACAGATTAATCAGATCCACAGGTAAAGTTTAAAGAAATGAGATGTGCCCTTTCAGCAACTAACTTGAACACGACTGTCTCTTCTCCTTAGTGTGTAACTACTGCTTAACTCCAAGTGTGTCCAGATCTCTGAGACAAAAGGAGTAGGAAAACTGATGCAAGACACTGATGACCTTTAACTTGTGCCAAATGTAAGAGAATTACTTTTCGTCTGATCTTTCTTCCTTTGATGGGCAGCTGTTGCCCTTTCCTGTCAGAACAATGTTAAAGGAAAGTCCATGAAGACCTTACTGTTTAGAGAACATTGTCTGGCCCATTGCCTAGAAGACAGTATTCTAAATGGTGAAAAAATAGCAGTGTCGAATAATATATGTTAACTTAGCCCACCCTGTTTATCAGTCTCCGCTTCTTGATGTATTGGTGATCTGGATTTCTTCCTTAGTTTGTATTTTGTATTCATGCTATACCTTCTCTCTTCTGACTAAAAATCAGAGAATGTAGACTTTTTAAAAAATTCTGAAACTGTCAGAAAAAAAAGGATTCTTTTTTCCATACCTTGACTGTTCTGAAAGTAAAATCAACAATCCACATGACAAAATTTCACAGCTGAATAGAATTACACTTCTCTGCTCTAATTGAAATGTTCTTATGAAATTTGTTAATAATAATAAAAAATAATAAAAATAATAATAATATAGTTGCAAATTCTTATCATTATACAGTTCAAAAACATCCACAATTTTATTTATTGGCTGCTAACACTACCTGGACAGAGGGCAGTGTTATTGCAAACCCTTGATTCTCTTAAAGGGCCGCTGCAGTGTGTCCCGTAAGGTGATACACAAGTTCTGGTTCGCACCTGCGACCCTTGACCACAAGTAACTGAACACGTACTCCACTGCGCCCACTCTTCAACACCAGATTCACCTGTATTCAAGACAACAAACAAACATGAATATAGACATAAGTATTAATGAGATTTTTTTTTTTTTTTTTTTTTTTTTTTTTTTTTTTTTTTTTTTTGCAAAAGCTTGTTACTGTCTGCTCTTTTAAATCAAAGAAAAAAGTACCACACCAAAATAAGTATTTAAAAGTTCATGGAGTGAAGCAGCTGTGAAAATATGCAATGAATAGAAAATAAATACACCTACAATGTTGCAGTCACATAATGCCTGTCAGAGGGAAATACTTTAATCACTTAGTATCATTTACAACTTTATGAGAAGTACTGCCCTTCAACACTTGAGAAACAACACTGCCCTCAGGATGCTAAAAGAATTTAGACAACTCTTTTTATGTAATAGTAAAGGATTTATCTTTAATATTTATACTTATCACTCTAGAATGAAGGCTAGGTAATAGTTTAAGGAACTCTACCAAAGGGAATTAGGATTTTTAAAAAGACCCAAACCAACCCTCTAATTTCTTGTCTTTTCTTCAGTGGAGGAGAGTCATTTAGCATTTGAAAGATGTTCCCTGGCAAAGAGAAGCACTTTGCTTACCAAATTTTAATCTGAACGGTGGGATGGGAACTTCGGTTTGATCACTTACTGCACAGATCTACGCCTTGCTTTTGACCTAGAGGTGTGCTAAACTCTTGGATGTGCTAGATCTCATTACTGTGTATAGTTACATGTATTACAACATTTTTATTACATTATTACATGTTCAAAATTGTCAGATGTGATTTATTAATACCATACATTTGGATAGTGTAATTTTTTTATCACTGAGAGATACAACTTTTTTTTTTTTTTTTATTTTAAAGCAAGTAATGTGTAAAGTTTTCTTGCATGGATGTTCAGGAAAGAATGCTTAATTTAGGTTCCATGAACAGCCATACACCCTATTCTGGAATTCCTTTACCAAAGACATGTTCAGAAAACTGGATCCCCTGAGTATTCTCAGAATGCAAATGTAAAAATAATGTGAATATACCTCACTGAACATTGTGGATTTATGTTTACCTTCTTTCACTAAAAATCAGTATAAAAAGGCATGCTGAAGCCTCTATTACACCCTCTATTTTTAAACCTAAGTCCTTTTTGAAACAAATGGGATTTTCTGCTTTAAAACTAGTGGCATGATACAATCTTCAGTCTTTAATAGCTTGCTTAAAATTTAAGTTGTATCATATACTGAGTCTTCCAAAAGTTTTGATATTGGTTACAATCAAGGGAATGTCTGCAAACCAGGAAGACTCTGGTGTTATTTTCCAAGAATCCAGTAAATGACATACTATTTCTTCACACTGAGCTTTTGTAGCAAGCATCTGTCCAAGCTCTTTCTTTTTTGTTTCCAGAGGCCAGGCATGAAACCTTTGCAAAATGCTTGTCTCTGCTAGTCCTCTAGGAAGCAATTCTAAGGCTATTCAATGCTTTAAAAAAAATGTGCTTCTTATTCAGTAAGAAGACAGAATGCTTTATAATTAGCACACAAATCCCTCTGCTTTTCATGAAATTATATACAATTCTAACAATTTCTATGGACAAGGACAAATCGATGAGATTTTTTACATACAAATATTCACCAAAGTGATTTTTGTAGTCATTTTCTTTATCTGTTAGGTGATAAAAATGAGAAATTTAATCACTGATTATTGTTCTAATCATTTTTCTGATATGAATTTAGCATTTTGATTAGGTTGTTACATAGCTTGGGTTCAGGTTAGATGATATAATATGGCAAATATAGCTAATATGTAGGTAGACATGAACAATTATACAATACATACTGTAAGTCCTATGTACATGGTAAATATACCTGTATTACTATGGTTTTCTAGGCTAATATTTTTTGTCTTTTCCTATGTTTGAAGTTTGACTTTGCCTTTGTTTAAATGGTTTAGTTGAAAGGTCAAACAGCAGAAAAATCAAAGCTGTGTTTCTCAGGGTGTTTCTCATTATGTAAAACAGCCATATATACTCAGTGTAAATTATCCATTATCCAACACAGACATGGTGTCAATGCATAGCTAATAAAATACAGGAATGAAGTATTGAAATTTAAAGTTTTGGATATCTTAAAGTAATTAAAAGCTCCTCTTAACCCCTGGAATACAATGAAAAGTAGCAGTAACATGATACTGAGCAGTGTGATTGTATTGAATGAATTTTGAAAATATTATTGGAAGTTCTGAGCATATATGTACTGTCCATTTACAAAAGGCAGAATCTAGCAATATTCTTCAACGTATGTAAAGGATAGAAGGCTTAAACATTTGCTGGAACAAGATTCTCCATATCAACATGATGTACGGTGCAAAAAGAGTGAAATCAGAGAAAATAAAGGACAAATTTTTCTCACCAGCTGCTTTACTTCCTTTTGCACAACACATTATCGTTTTTTAGTAACTTTTAACTTTTCAGAGTATTTTGTACTGTTGTGAGTATGATTATTACTTATTTTTAAATATTTTAACATAGGGAACATCTTTACAGACATATAGCATAGGTAACTATTTATAATTTAAGCAAATAAAGACTTCTTTATTTCCTAGAATAAACCTAGATTGCCTACATATGCTGTAAATACATATTCTATTGTTCTCTTTATCTGTTTTCCATTTTTTCCTTTTCTGAACTGAACATTTCAAAAGGGCTACTTTTCATTTTCCTTCTAGTTTCCATTACTTGAGAACTCTTAAATTTTTATATCTATTGTATTAAACCTACAATCTAAAATTAACTATTGGCAATCTACCAAGCCTTATTCTCCGCTGTTGCTTGATATGTAAGAGGAAACATAACTTACTGTATGGAAGGCCTCATTGATTTGTGTAACACTTACCTGTATTATACTCTCTAAATCCCATAACACCTAAGGGAAGGATCAGTCCAAACATATAAAATGACAAATATAGGACAATAAATTATTCACAGAATATTATTTTTTAAAATAATATGTTTTACTGCCTCAGATCACTCACAAACAAACAGGAAAATGCATATTTTAATACCACATTTTAAAACTCTTCCATTCCCAGCAAAATTCTTTGGATTGTCCACTATTCTAACAGTATTAAATGCTTTTCACAATCTTTTATAGGACAATTCTCTACTCCTATCTCTCTTCCTTTTAAAACAATATAAACATTTTGTTGCAGTTTTACATCTGTTTTATTATTACACAAAAGAAAATATTAAACATGCTTAAAATATAAGAAACCTCATAAACTCAGTATCCATTTACTTTAAAGGCTATTAGAGTTCTTAGTACATGGGTAAATTCATGAGATAGGTATGTTAGAAAAAACCTTATGAATCAGTTTAAGAAGATATCACATTAATTATATTACAAGAAAATGGATGCATTAGAGGTGAAGAAAATATGCAATGATCACTACAAAGGAAAATCAAAATGAAGAGATGAAAATTAGTATGTCCAAAAAGAGCACAGTATTACTTAAAATGTGTTAATCTACAGTATGTAAAATATAGATTTCCTCAAAGTTGGACATGTAAATTTATATGCTCTGCTGATATATCTCACATGCTTTCAGAACAGGACCTCGAAAACCAAGCCTGTATGATTTTGAACGTTCATCTCCCACTCCACACACACAATCCATCAGAAGGTGCTGGTATAAATGCTGCATTTATAATGCAGTTCTCTAACACCCATAATAGATGCACTGCAATGCATGACTAAAAGTTATCAAATACAAGTTTTACCTGATAATACAAAAGTTTTAGGGATTTATATGAGGAAATAAAACAGATTCTCTTTTTTTTTTTTTTTTTTTTTTTTTTTTTTTTTTATTGTATGAATTCAAGAAGCAGCATAAAAGCAAAGGTGTTATTCTATGTAGTAAGCAACTAACACTCTAAGTCTGAGCTAGGTATGTAAGCAGTAAGTTCTACTTGCCTAAACAAAAACTGCATGGAGAGCAAGAGGGTTCTAGGCTCCCTTCTTCTGCTACATTTGCTTACAATAGTATCAACTGAGAGTTAGCCATAAAAGCAGTCCCACAGATTAATAGGAGGGAAACAGACTTTTCCCCCTTCTAAATTCTTTACCAAACAGATCTACACTGATTGGCTTATATATGTATTTAGATTACTTAATATACTGATTTCTGCAAATCTGTTAAGTAAAGCACCCTACTACTAAGTCAACATGCAATATAACTAGAAGCAATTATAGCTCTTTTACTAAAGTGAATATAAACTGGAAGCATTATATGTGACTGATGCAGGCATATCTTCTAGGTTAGTAACTATGGAATACAGAGTAAGTTGTTTCAAATCCATACAATAATTATGGGGCACAAGATTTTCAACACAGTAACTTACTGGAATGCAGTGTGTAGGGAACCATTGAAGAGATTTTACCAACAGATACACAGATCATTACTGATGTCAAAATGGGCAAAAGTTTTGGTATATGAGAACTTAATTCAACTCACCACTGAAATTTTATCATTTAACCTCAAAGGCAGCTGTGGTTACTGTTGGTAACTGTTGGTAAACAGGATTTTTATTTTTTTTTTTAAATTTCTTCAGGTCTAGGTTTGTAATATCATTTTGGTATCTTTATTTAAAGAAGATGAAGTTGCTCCAACAAAATTAGAGAGTATGCTTTAGATGAAAAACTGTTAGATAATTTGCACATCCAATTAAAAACTACTTATGGCCAATTTAATTTAGCAATTATGAATCTGGAAACTAGAGAATAGAGTGTTGTTCTGGGCCAAAGATAGGAAATGCTGAATGTATGCACATTAAAGTCATCCTACTAATTAATTAATTTGATAAACGCCTAAAGCTGGGATTAGACCTCAGTCTATTTATATAGAAATTCTGAAGCATGTTCTTAACATCTTTGGAAGAAAGTTAATATGTCACAGTCAGCTGTTCTGTGTTTTGTACATGTGAGACAGCTTTTACTAATAAAGAAATTCATGCTTACACTAAATGTTTCAGTATCCACATTCACAGTGCATGTTTTTGTATGATCTACCTAATTCTCAGCTACTTTATTTATGGACTTTAACTGGTGAAAAAAAAAATAAATGATTCAAAAAAAGTATCAGCTTAGAAAACTGACAAATATGCAGCAAAAGATTATGGAAACATGCAGTGGTTTTGCTAAAATTAACAACAGTAAATAGAAAAATGTAACTGATGTATTACCAGTTTGTGCCATAAATTTAGCAGCATCAGCTTGTTCCTGAGGGACCCTTTTCTCATGAACAGATCGAGGTCGCTGACTTTTAATTGTATGATCTCCCATCATTCCAAATTCTAAAGACAGAATAAAGGTTTATGAAAGCTTGTGTGTAGACATTTCTCAAAAGTCACATACTGTCTCATGCAATATGTTCCTAAACATACCTGGAAGTTGCTGGTAAGAGTCAGGCAAGTGATCATGGCAGTTAACATCAACTTAACTTTGCTACGCTCAGCTTTTAATAAATAAATACTTAAATTTGTGTCTGCTGCTTTTCAAACATGGTTTTATTGTATGAACCAACATTCAAGGTAGTGACACATACTATAAGCTGTATGACACAGAACAAAAACAATTATTCAAATGCAGACATTTTATTCCTGTATTTTGAATCAGTGCAATCCACACACCTGAAAATGTTTGACAGTGTTAGACATTGCTGTTTTATGGCAGAGCCTGCTGCTCCTCCAGAGGACTTCTATTTCTGCACTTGTCTTTCAGGCTAATGAAGCCTTCAACAGAGATAATGAGTCATCTTTGGGAATGGTGGCAATGCAAAATAATAATAAGTTAGCCAATGAACTGATTAATTTTTAGGCTGAATCCAGTAGAACAAGTGCTTGTGAACTGTTTCCTTTATGAAACCCCTGTTATAAACACTATAGGTTATATCTTGCCCTCAGTATTTAAAAAGTCCGCACTGATTTTAATAAGGAAATCTATGTAAAAAAACAATTACATAAAGGCCCAGAGTGTGGGAGACAGAAGTGTTTCATTTTTCATCCTATTACTGCTGTCATCTTCCCTCTCTGGTCCTAAGCAAAGCCCCTAGCCTTCTCACCTCAGACTCCATTTTTCCTTTCGTGATGAAATGTGGGGGGGTCCTTTGCACTTAGTGGGGGGGCTGCTGTGTCTTCAGAACAACTCCCTCTGGTCCTCCCAAGCACACACAGCTACCTGCACCTTGGTGCTAAATATTCAGTTTTTGTTGGGACTCTAATTTAGAAAGTGTGTGCTGGGAAACACGGGTTAACATTGAAGCTACTCCAACTACAACCACATGAAGTTTCTGATGAGGCAGAAGGTGTCTGAAGCACTAGGAATATAAACATTAAAAAAATACTTTTCTGCTGGATGGTTACCTTGCAAACACAAAATTCAAAATTCTCCCCAATTTGTAAAGTTATGAAGATAATAAAACTTACCTTCCTGCCTCAAAAGATGCAAAACATTATATGATGTAAATGCTACTAGTATTATTTGCAAACACATTGTTTTGATAAATCGTTGAAGTAAACATACTTAAATTTCTGTTTGGAGTAAAAAAAAAAAAAAAGCAAAGATATTTTTAAGGGGTCAATCAGCAGAGAGCTTTTTTTTTTTTTTTTCTTTCGCTCTTGTAAATTATTTATATATTTCTCCAAATTAGTGTTTCTTTTTTGTAAATATTCATTAACGGTACCATTTAAAATATAAATTTAATTATTCATTTGAGAACAGCAATGCAGTTTGCATGCTAAAGAGAATATTTGAAAATCTAATTAATAAAATATATTTTGAGAATTAAACATTCAACATTTTAAATATATCCCAGAAAGAGATATAAAAGATAATTACTATATACACATACATCCATATATGTAATGTATATACATGTATGTATGTGTATACATATGTGTTATGAATATATTTATTAAAAATACACCTCTTCTACAGCTCCTCTGATTTACGACAGCTTTTTATTCTGCGTGAAATCTCTTACTATAAGTTTTACAATCAATATTCTAATGCAAATTAAGATTAGAATGATATTCTTACAACTTTAACAAGGTGCAATACAGATGACCATTTAAACTGTAATTACCAACATGGTGAAAGACAAGAGACTTTACAGAGTTTTTCCCCTGAAGTGGCTGCAAAAGCAAGGCATGTTTGCTCTGAGTTTGCTGCCTGTGTGCTGCCTGCTCATTAGGCAGTGTACAGGATACGGCACCATTGTTGCAAAAGACTTAATTCTATATTTTAAGTTACAGAGTGCAATAATGGAAGACCTTTGCTGGAGGAAGGCTTTCCAGAGGCATACAGGGAGGTGGTGAACGCTCCAGTACCAGTCCTGCAACGTCCTGTGCTTGGGGAGGCACAAGCAAAGTCCTGCAGGACAGAGACCTCTGGTGAAGAGGCAGAGGAAAGTTTGGGAGATCAGTTTCCAGGGTTGTGGCTTATACCCAGTGTAGCTCCATTCACAGCAACGGAGGTACTCACGAGTATCACCAAGCAAATTAAACCACAAGTTGTTGATGTAAGATCTAATCATGCCTCAACTTTTTCGTTTTTTTGCACTTAGCAACAACACATTTTTAGTTTACACATTCAATTCACTTCAACTATTGGTGATGGTCTTTTGAGATGCACTTTTCAACTAATCTCCCTTTGATATATTAAGCATTTATATATATAAAAATAGATAAACATATTCTAAAGTTAATGTTTCATAACAAAGATAAAAATATTTCTTTATAAGTTTTGTTAAAAAAAAGAACTAGACTTATGCAGTGCTCTCATTTTCATATTCAGCTTAAGTGTTTAAACAAAAGCTGCATGAGAACAAAAGCTGTAACAGGAAATGCAGTGTACTGGCATGGGTGAGGACTTTTAAGGCCTCATTAAAATTCAGGCCTCATAAGAAAAGAAAAATAAGGGTCAAGTACATTTTCGTAATGGGATCAGAAGTTTCCAGTTTCTGTGTGCAAGTACAAACAGTGCTCTCAAAATTAACCTAAGCAGCTCAACAGCAGTGCATTTTTATGAAGCATTTTATAATAAAATATCTAACTTGACTGCCTTAGTTTACAATAAATGCTAAATAGAATAAAACTTTCCTCCATTTTCAGATCCTAGCTAAATAATGAATGCAGAAGATGAATTAGTTATGCATTTGTTTTCCCTCAGTACTTTAGAGAGGAGAAGTATTTAAAAGCTTTCTGGGGTGGGAAAGCGTTTCAACCAAAGTCAGCCTAAAGTATGATGAAGTGGCACAGTGTTTTCAAGAACCTGTTTGTGTGGGAAAGGTGATAGGAACCATCTTACTCTAGACAGTATCTGGCATAGATATCCTGTAAGGTCAAGTCAGCATGATTCAAGATCTGATGTCTGGAATATAATATTGAATGTTTGAATTGAGATTCTGAATAAAGAATTTTTTCTCATTCTCACTGTTCTTACCCAGTTCTTGCTGCTGAAAATAAGTTTTATAACCCAGAAAAAGGTATTTTTGCAGACATCATTTTCTGAACTGAATTTTTTGGCGATGCCTGACCTAATTTTCCCTTGGGGGAAACAGGACAGTTCTTGCCTCAAACACTGATATTAATCAGATTGTTTCATTAAATAAAGAGGGGCAATGAATCTTTTCAGCAGCAGATAGGTACATGGCCTGATCCCGAAATCACCAGTGTGACTAAGTTAAATCTGACAACATGAAAGGGTTTTAATGCTTTTTATTACATTGTTAATGCTATAATCTACCTGCATGAGAATAAAACTCGTAAAGAAATATCTCAAAATGTAAATAACAATAGCATTATGGAGAACTTTGAATGTATCATTTTAACCAGACCATGACTTATAACAGATCATAACATATTCCAAACATTTGTGGTAGAAAATCTGAGGTTTAGTTATCTGATAAAAGAATGTATCCTGCTGTCAGTGGTCCTTTGGTGGCTATGGAAGTACAATAGTTTCCTGCAATAGGCTGCATATTCTTTCTCTTCTCAGCTGTACACAATGGATCAATACCTGAAAGTATCTTATCAATGCATATATCTTAATATGGATGTGATTTATCATTTCATTTTACATATAATTCTGAAGCATGTAATATAGTTCCATGCCTTCTAGGAGTGAAAAAAAAAAATAACAATGATGTCTGAAATTCCAAAGTTTACAGTTGAGTATTATTTACAACAACTCTTATCTGTAGTCCCATTGGCTTTACCTTTAGTTTTATGTTATGTTATGGGAATTTTTATTCCTATTGAGTAACCTTTTTAGTTTTTAAAGGAGAATCTAAAATCTTGCGGCCAATGTAGGTGTACGTTTTTAGGAGAGAAGAGAGGTGCCATGTGCTCTCTGTAGGAACAAAGAAGAAAAAACATCTGTTAACAGTATAAAAATGCAAGGTAGGAAGACTGAGCAATACAAAAGAAAAATATCAGCTTTGCAAGGTTCTACTCACCAATGGTTAGTTTTTGCTCTTTGACAAGTGGAAAATCATTAAAGGTACATGTCAAACAGATTTTATGCCTAAGCTCTTTAATAGTATTTGTAAACCTGTTACATATATATCCTAGTCATCAGATGACATTATAAACCGTTGGCTTGGCTTTTATGGCTATTTTTATGTCACATTTCACAGGACCTTCACAGTAAATGTAAATGTATTGATCTGGTTATACCATCTACTATGAATTGTGCTATTAATGGCACAGAACACACTGGCGATAATAAAAAAAAGCCTTTTTCAGCATAGTAGTTGGTGACAACAGCATGAATGAACTGTTGAACTTAAAAAAAAAAAAGTGATTCTGAGACATTTAGGGTTACCCACTGAGGGTACATAAAATGTAAAGCAACCTCTGAGAGTTGCTTGTACTGAATTGTCTGGAAGGTGAGATGGTGAGCAGCTCCCTGAAGGCTGATCAGACCCTTAAAAGCAAAAAGTGGCAATCGATTCCCCAAAGTGACTGTTATTTTCTTCTCTCACCCACAGCACTCTGGCAGTGTACTTCATACTGTCCTACCCACTCCTGAACTGTAAATAGTCAAATGAGTGTTCTCAATTACTCTTGAGTATGGAATGAATATTAAAGGCCTTGCAGCCAGAACGTGCATTAATGCAAATTGTCTCACGTGCAGTAGCATGGCATCCTCTCTGTGCAAACACACAAATGTTCTTCTAAGAAATTATGCAAAACGTTTATGTAAGTCCCAGGAAAGGGGAAGTAGAGGGTGCAGAGAGGGAAAGGAAAAAAAAAGAGGGCTATAGAAATATATAACGAACCAGATTGTTTAATTTTTGGACTGAGCTATTAACTGATTTCAATATGATCTGATTAATTGCAGACTTCCAGGAAATTGAAAAATTTTCCTGCACATTTAACTTATTTGTAGCCCATTCTACAGTTTCTCCGACAAACATACTATTGCAATATGCAGCAGTAGGTTTCTTGTCACACTTGCTGCTGGTCAGTACAGTTTCTTCTGGTCACTAGATGGCGGAATGTGTGTTGACTTAGAAGCACAATTTTGCATAGAATTGAAAAGTCGGGACTTTCTGTTTCGTTTGCACTATAAAATTATCTCTCACATAATTAAAATAAAAAATCATTACATTCAAAGGATGGAGAGGTTTTGGGTTTTTTTTGTTTTGTTTTGTTTTTTGGGGTTTTTTTTGTTTTGTTTTTGGGGTTTTTTTTAATTTCCTCTTCTCTAGGGCTAGAGATAAAAAACAAAAACCAAAAGCAAAACAAAACACCCAAAGGAAATAAAACATGAACTGCAGTTGTTTTTCCCTTACAGTGAACCCTGTGACAAAAGAGAATAAAATCCCAGGAGCACTCCCTTCCCTGTCTCCAGCCCTGCCTCAGTGTAACAGGGCACCCAGACTCCACAAGGAAGTACTTGTTCTCAAAGGCTGCATTTGCAGGACACAGAGCTTCAGGGCACTGGTGAATTTAATCTCTCTGCAGTACAGATTTAAGCTACAGCTTTCTATGGGAACCCCTCAAAATGATATTTCCTCACCAGGCAGGCAGGTTGCCAAAATGGTTACATAGCTATTAGCTGAACTAGATTTCCATGGGAACCTCTTAGCGAATGTGGAAAACGTTCTTAAAACAGTCTTTGCCTACTTCCTACATAGATCCTGGTCCATAAAAAAGTCCTCTTTTGGCTCTCTAAAACAGTATAGAAGAGCTTTAACCAGTTTCGTACTGAATGGAATAATTTCTATCACTAGAGTGAATTAAGATCTGAACTGAGCTGTATTTATGAACACAGTGAGAAAGGTATCCTATTATTCATGAAAACATGGAGAGGATTTTAATAGTAGTGGAAATATGAAAGGTGATAGTATTTGTACTAAGGAAGTATTTTTTTTTTTATTATAAGACACTCTTCTGTTTTATCAAGTAAAAGAAAAAGATAGGTTAACATTTATAGGAAATTAGATAGAAGATTTCCTGTCTCTTGCACACAGAGATATACTCATACATATATGTATGCACTATTTCATCTTTTTAAAAGTTAGGGAAAATAATTATGCATTCTAAACAGTGAACATACTGTACATAGGTAATTAGTTTGTGTTTGTCTCTAGTGACATCCATTTGCTCCTAGGAAATAATGTTGGATTAATACTACTGCTGCCATTTTTACTGACATAAGAAATGAAATATTACTGAATTAGAATATAAATTATAGCACAAATTCTGATGACCTAGACTTTCTTGTGGCAATGCAATCTGCTGTCTCTCTGTGCATCCCTGCAGTGACTCCCTTGGCCAGCCATTATCTTTGGTGGCATCTGAACCTGTTTATTTGTGGTTACAGATTTAGGCTGTGAAAAATATCACAAAGATGTAATATTTATTCACTTTGCATGTGCACAGAATGTTGAAACTGTGCAAGCTCTATTACTTGCCTTCCTGGGACCAATTGCTCATCACCTTACACCTAGACAGGAGAAACTGAGCATGTGAATCTAGCTAAGTGACTCATATCTATTCAAAATGAATGTAAAATGTCACCACAGCAGGTAGTGTTTTCATATGAAATTTGCAGAATTATAACTATGCAAAGAGGAAAAGAAGGGGTGAATGAAAGCCCAAATTGCAGCTTTACTAATTTTTATCTACTAAATCTGACATCTTTATCATGGCCGGTATGCAGAAGTCGCTCTACAGTTCACATTTTTCCCATTCAAGTATTTTCCTAACAATCCATCCCAAAATGTTTGTATTCAAATTAAAATAATAAAACTGATCAAAGAAATTTACATTATGAAGTTTAACATTAAAATCCTCTAAATTCAGCAGTGTATTATTTTCTCATATTCCCTATTGTTCTCTCAAGAAATTAATGGATGTAATAAGACATTAAAGACTGAAAACAGAGGGGATTATCTTTATTTATTTTTTCTTTTTTAAATGAAGAATAATGCATTCCCTTGTAGTATTCTCATTTTAATGTTTCTGCTATTATAACTTATTCATGTGTATCCTTTCAAAATTTAAATCATAACATCATAATAATATTTTGATATCTTAATTGCATTTTTACATTTCATACTATTTTACTTCTGCATTAAATATTTTGCTTTTTTCTTGTATTTAATTAATTGAATTATTGACATGGTTACCCAGTGCAGTAGTTATTTCAGAATAATAACATTTTTATATAAACAGTCTCTTTTTACTGAATACTGCAGCAAGCTACCTACACATTACACACAGGCTAATATGTTCCTCTTTATTGCTCTATACATTTACAACTCAAGAGAAGATAACTGAGGATAAACTGTAATTTTCTAGTCTATTCTTGAATTCAGTAACTTCATTCTCTTTCTTTTCTGTTCTAGAAACACTGAAAAGTAAGTAATGGTAACTTTAGAAAGCAGGATTCACAAGGACATCTAGACTATTTCCTTGCCCTGGAACTATTTACCGCAGACATTCCTGCAGATGGTTGCCGAATCTTTTCTACATGATAGAAGTATTCATTAAACATTTGAGATGAGTTATCTATGAATTTATGATAGGGAAGTTTAGTGCCTGTGAAAGATTTTAAAGCTGTATGAAGAGAAAGAACAAGAACCATTGTTTTAAATAACAGCCACTGCAAACTACTCAGTGAGCAGAGTCAAACTGAGTGTGGGTTTTTTTTACAGTGGTAAAGCTAGATGAAGCTAAATAATATTGCAAGCCTTTTTAAGAGCATTTTCTTGTCCTTGTTTAAGTCTGCTAAATTATTTTTACAAAAGAATAATAAAAAATGGAGGAAGTGTCACTGGATGTGAATTTTGCACGTTACATGCTTATCATTTATCTGGCTGTTTGTATACAGACATCATGGGTAGCTGTTAAATTGTATGGGGAGGGGAGAGGAGGGGAGAGGAAGGGAGAGGAGGGGAGAGGAGGGGAGAGGAGGGGAGAGGAGGGGAGAGGAGGGGAGAGGAGGGGAGAGGAGAGGAGGGGAGAGGAGCTTTGGCTGCTGTAAACTGCCCTAGTTCCACCTAGACAGGCCAAATTTTGTCAGCTAAGGCTGTGGTCTAGACACCTGTTCCAAAGACCTACTCTGAGCTAAGAGGTTTATATAACCTGTTGACAAGGATGCATACCCTTTGTTAACCACCAATGGCAAGTTAACAACCACATGCATGCAATTTCAACATACTATTCCACCTGTTTCAGCCTGGGAGATGTGTGTATGGCACAGCCCCCTGACAGGTAGTGTTGCAATGGTTTCCAGAATGGACCTGGAACCTCTTAAAAGGTCTAAATGATTATGGTGACACCTATGCCCTTTACAAATATGACCCATAAATAACTCTTCTCTAGTCTGTGTAATTCTGTGATTTACCTTAATGGGAAGCATGACACAAATGAAAGGAAAATCAGCAATTCAAAATTTAAACCTCACAACCGATTTTCACAATAACTAAATCCTTCCTTCAGAAATACATGCGTGGGACTTTAAGTAGGAAAATTCATAAGAGATTTACCCAAAAACTATCAATCAAATTCACATGTATCTAGGTCCTTCAGGATTTTGAAAAAATCTATTAGATGTTTTCACTGGATTTAGTAAAAGCACACTTTTCTAGGTTGCTGAGATTTTCAGACTCAGCAATTAATTTATTGATTTTGAGGACCCAGATATCACACTGAGGCTAAAAAGCAGTGTTCGCCTTCACTCTTACTGCATAATCCAGATTTATAGAAAATATTTTAGCTCATATGTTAACACATGCTTCTCACCTCTGTGGCCCATAGTGTCAGAGAGGACCACGTGGTTGGCTTATTTGACAGGTGTTGCCCATTCTATGCCTCTATAAAAGCAAATTAACTGTTCAACTGCAGAGCTGAGCTACGTAATGCAGAGTTTGTCAACCACCTCTAAGGAAGTTCACCTTGAAGCCTGCATTAAAGAATAGCAAAGGTTCATGGTTTGTCTCTTACTTAAGACCAGATGAAATACCTAATTCCATCATATAAAAAATTTTAGCAGAAAAATTCACCTAAGGGTAGATGTAGTCAATGAGCATAATCTGTCTGATCACAATGTACTATTCTTAACTTAGGAACATCAGCACTTTATTGGGTTGAGAAAATGAATTCATTAGAATTAGTGAGACTATGATAATGATGCTCTACAGGTCTACAAAATACACACATTACTCTGAGGGCCACTGATATACCTTTTTTTTTTTTTTTCCCATATCCATAATTTTTAAAACGTTTTAAAATGCTGTTCTGTAGCTGTGACACTCAATCTCTGTGTTTGCTCAATCATAGCAAAGTGCCTCCTGGTCCAGTTTTCTGATTAAATTAGAAAGCAACAGAAAACACAGTCTAGTCAACATGACATTGATACTCTGGGAGAACGATGGGGATGACACTACTGAAGTGGTATCATCCTCAGAGGTGGAAGAGTATGCCTGCCTTACATCAATAAGCATCAAAGTATCTGATTTTAGTATCCTTATTGTTTCTGCATCCCTACATGATGTCAGACACTTGAATCACTTCTTCTAAAATTCTTATGCGTCTCCTGCAAATATTACTGCACCAATCTATACCTTTTGACCTCCAGAATGATTAACAGAAGTGTGCTCTATGGCAAATTGTGGCCGCTTCTCCTACAGATGTCAATAATAAGGATCATTAAAAAACATCTATTCCCTGATGGCTGTGCATACATCTCATGTAACTCATTTCAGCTTGTCAGCATATTATGATACAATGCAGTTACCTAAAATCTGTCTTAGTTCATCATGATCCATCATTTGAAGAAATGATGCCAATAGTCAACATATATGAATGTCTGGAGATTACAAGCAGGGGATTTTTCAGTGAAGATGATTAGTTCTGGAGTAAGAACTATAGTTTGCAATACTCATTAAGATGGGAACTCTGACTGTAACATGTAAATGCATTCTCAGAATGATCTATTGCTTATGGACATAGATAAACTGGTATGTCTTTCACTGAGAAGTGTACAGCTAGTGGTGTTTTACTTAGTGCAAACAGACTTTCTCTCAACAGCTGGAGACCTACAACTGGCATGTGTATCAGGGCTTTCTAAAACAGGCTTAAGACTGGAATCTCATTATGCTGCTCCTAACTACGAACCTCTTTTGAATTCTCTGCATAGTTACTTTCACATCTGCCCACAGATATACTATAAATCTCTCCCATTGCCCCTACTCTGCTGTCTAGAAAGGACTGGAAAAGAATCGGCTCGCTAGGTAGCTCAGTAAAATAGCTGCAAAAATCTCTTTTATACAAAGATATTTTCAAACAAAAAATTTCATTTGCTTCAAATTATGTTTTTGCCTCTTGTGTGTTGGCTCTCTGAACATATTCTAATGTTTTACTTCCCTGAAAGAAGCGTTCTCAAATACAGTCTACTGTGAGCATGTATAATGGAATATTTATGGTAAGCAACTTTTGAATCTCCTCACAAGAGACTTAATAGTATATATTTTGATTGTCCAATCGGGAATCATAATCAGAAATATAAATGCAGTATGTTTAGTCACAGCTAGCCAATATGCATTGTAAGCTGGAAATAAAAAACAGTGTGTATTGAGAAATAGAAGTGTTTGTGGGTGGAATTAATGCATTTTTTTTAGAACAGCTGAAATATTGGGGGAAAACAGACAGATTTTTGGGCACACAAGTCTTCAGCTCTGAAGTAGAAGCATCACACTTCAAAATTCCTAGGCATTTTATTTCTGACACTTACAAACGTGTCCTTGCTTATGTACTTAAGACTACTGTGGCTCTACCACTACAACAATGAACAGATTAGAGATATTTCACATTCAGTTCAGTGGTTAACAGATAACTTCAAAATGGAAATAAGGCAGATGACATTGTAAGTTCAGAAAATTCAAAAAAAACCCCACTGTTTATGTTGACTACATAAATTGTATAGTAGTAGTAATTGTATTGTATATTATTTGCTTAAGTCTAGTCATCAAGAGTGTGTTAAGTAGCCGGACAAGCTAATGTTGAAGCTCGCAAGGTATCAGTTCTCAGAAGACCACAGAAAAAGAATCCTAGCTTTAGACCTAATACAGAGACTACTCACTCTGTAGTGATCTTGTGGAATAATTTTTACATTTTCCAGGATATATTTAAGTTTGATTTATTTTATTTTATTTTTTTTAAAAAAAGGTTACTTCAACTTGGTATTGATTCACATCTCAGAGTAAGTAAAGTATTTCTAAGAACTGAAATCTTATTATTTTAGAAACAACTTTAGGCAAATACATACAATTAAGTTTTTTAAAAATCATTATTTGTTTGATATATAAGTAGCAAATTCCAATAAAATCTATTCAAGGAATTCTAGGTTTCAAAAGTAATGGTCCATTAGTTTTAATGAAGGTTTTGAAAGTGCTGCAGCAATGGGTTTGCAAAGCCTGACTGAACTGGAGTGCTCTGTGCCAGAACGGACTCTGGAGCCCTGAGGTAGTTATATCTCCAGTCAGAGCAGTTTATTTGCCAGGATAACTGCAGAACCCATTGATGCAAGACATGATTATACAAATGCCCACATGCTAACATATGTAAAACATCTCAAAAGGATAGTCTGGGTGCACAGGATCTATCTCTGGGAAAAGGGCTTGGTGCCACATGACAGCACATGTATAGCATTTAGGCCATAGAACAGATGTTCCCATTTCTTAATTTATATTTTTAAAAAATTATTACAAGTTCCCAAAAGACATGAAGAAGCAACTTTTTATGTAACAGATTCTGTCCAAAAATAAGTCATTAATGCTAATATACAACCCCCTATATTGGTAATCACAGTTAGCACTTACATATAATTTTGATCACTTTCTGTGGTGCATTTCAATTATTTTTTCCCACTATCAAAAGAACAGACAAGTCTCATCCTTGCTTATGTTGTGGTTTTAATACCAAACATCAGAGTAACATCACCCACAAATGACGACACTTTCACCTCCACCAGTGTAAACCAAAAGTCATGAAATAATGGAATTAACTGCTGTGTGAGCAGAATTGGCTCCAGGTGGATTAATTGCTGTGGTTGTGAGCAGCGCACAGGACTGACAGACCTAGAATAATAAATTTTCTAGCTCCTTTCTTTATGTTCTGTTTGACCATGTGGATTCTTATGCATATCAATACAATTTAATCCTTAAGATTATAGGAACAATTACAGCTAGTTAAAGTGTTATTTCACTAAATCCTTATTCATTATGAGGTCAGCCTGGATTTGCCTCTAAGTGGCAGTCTTTTAAAACGTAGTGACAATAAATTATTCCCAATATTAAAAATGGGACAGTACAATAATTCATGAGAAAAAGTGCCAGTAGAGAGATTGTCTTTTGTTGTTACTGTTACCCTCTGCTGTTCTCTTGTATTACCCCAAGGCCTATCATTGTTACTGGCAAGAAATGTTACAGTACATTGGGTACATACTAAACTGAAGTTAGGAATGTCAGCCACTACACCTTTGTTATGTTTCTGTGGTGGGACCTGGGCAGTTTACTAAAAAAGAAAGAATTGATTATCCTAGGCTGTATCAAAAGAAGCATGGCTAGCAGGTCAAGGGAGGTGATTCTCCCCCTCTGCCCTTGTGAAACCCCATCTGGAGTACTGTGTTCAGCTCTGGGGTCCTCAGTATAGGGGCACAGACCTGCTTGAGCAGATCCAGAGGAGGCCATGAAGATGACTGGGGAGCTGGAGTACCTCCCTATGAGGACAGGCTGAGAGAGTTGGGGTTGTTCAGCCTGGAGAAGAGAAGGCTCTGGGGAGATCTTATAGAGTCATTCCAGTACTTAAAGGCAGCCTGCAGGGAAGATGGGGAGGGACTCTTCATCAGGGAGTGTAGTGATAGGATGAGGGGTAATGGTTTTAAACTGAAAGAGGGTAGATTTAGATTAGATGTAAGGAATAAATTCTCCACTGTGAGGGTGGTGAGGCACTGGCACAGGTTTCCCAGAGAAGCTGTGGCTGCCCCCTCCCTGGCAGTGTCCAAGGCCAGGTTGGACGGGGCTTTGAGCAACCTGGGCTAGTGGGAGGTGTCCCTGCCCATGGCAGGGGGTTGGAACTAGGTGATCTTTAAGGTCGCTTCCAACCCAACCCATTCTATGATTAAAAATCATAAAATACTTGTGTAGAAAAATTATTATATGTGAACACTGGACTACTGGTGCTGTTCTAGACAAAGCCTGTAGCAGTCAAGAAATATAACAATATTAGTCTGAAAAGAAGGTGCTATTCAAAGCATATAAATAAGATGTAAATTGTTAGATAAAGTAATTCTTGCTAGCTGTAGAGATAATTCTTTGTGTGAGGGAGTCAAAACACAGCTTGGGGATTCTAAAGAAAAAGACTTAAAAATTGAGGATCTGAGAAAGAGCCTGCACAAACACTACTACTTCAAGGTGTAAGTTGTTGGGAGGGTGTTCCTTCTGGTTTCTCTCATGCCCTCTACAAGGAGTAGATCCTCTCACATAATTGGAAAACTTACAAAGTTACTTGTAGGACACAGAATTTGAAGTAGCAGAAAGGAGACTGCTGCAGGCTTCAGGGCACTAGGTAGAGCCGGGATCCTATGATTCTTAACTAAATAACATCTAAAAAAATTGTCAGCCTAGCAAACAAATGGAAAACAACCTTATCAAAAAAGGAAAACATCTCTTCACAAGGAAAGAAATCACTTATGCATACATGTCTGATCTGAGCCAATCTGGCTCTGCTCACTTCACTGTAGGAGGACTCTAGCTAGGGTTGAGGAAGACAGAGGGTAACTTAATCATCAGGGCTTCTATTTTCATTGGCTGTATCTGAACATAATTCAGAGCATCCTTAGGGTATATAAATTGAAGTACTTTTTTTAACTGCTCTACTCAACTAAAATTTTAGTATGTTTTATATATATATATATATAAAACATACTAAAATTTTAGTTGAGTAGAGCAGTTAAAAAAAGTACTTCAATTTATATACCCTAAGGATGCTCTGAATTATGTTCAGATACAGCCAATGAAAATAGAAGCCCTGATGATTAAGTTACCCTCTGTCTTCCTCAACCCTAGCTAGAGTCCTCCTACAGTGAAGTGAGCAGAGCCAGATTGGCTCAGATCAGACATGTATGCATAAGTGATTTCTTTCCTTGTGAAGAGATGTTTTCCTTTTTTGATAAGGTTGTTTTCCATTTGTTTGCTAGGCTGACAATTTTTTTAGATGTTATTTAGTTAAGAATCATAGGATCCCGGCTCTACCTAGTGCCCTGAAGCCTGCAGCAGTCTCCTTTCTGCTACTTCAAATTCTGTGTCCTACAAGTAACTTTGTAAGTTTTCCAATTATGTGAGAGGATCTACTCCTTGTAGAGGGCATGAGAGAAACCAGAAGGAACACCCTCCCAACAACTTACACCTTGAAGTAGTAGTGTTTGTGCAGGCTCTTTCTCAGATCCTCAATTTTTAAGTCTTTTTCTTTAGAATCCCCAAGCTGTGTTTTGACTCCCTCACACAAAGAATTATCTCTACAGCTAGCAAGAATTACTTTATCTAACAATTTACATCTTATTTATATGCTTTGAATAGCACCTTCTTTTCAGACTAATATTGTTATATTTCTTGACTGCTACAGGCTTTGTCTAGAACAGCACCAGTAGTCCAGTGTTCACATATAATAATTTTTCTACACAAGTATTTTATGATTTTTAATCATAGAATGGGTTGGGTTGGAAGCGACCTTAAAGATCACCTAGTTCCAACCCCCTGCCATGGGCAGGGACACCTCCCACTAGCCCAGGTTGCTCAAAGCCCCGTCCAACCTGGCCTTGGACACTGCCAGGGAGGGGGCAGCCACAGCTTCTCTGGGAAACCTGTGCCAGTGCCTCACCACCCTCACAGTGGAGAATTTATTCCTTACATCTAATCTAAATCTACCCTCTTTCAGTTTAAAACC
>NW_020799097.1:31334757-31354773 GCF_003259725.1 Athene cunicularia | reverse complement strand
TTTTTTTTTTTTTTTTTTTTTTTTTTTGCATTGTAGCTACAGTCTGAAAGTGAATTCTAATTAAAAACCCTCACTGAAAATAAAAGTCCTTTCTCAGTTACACATTTAATTCAGCCACAAATAATTTTTGTCTGTCTCATGAAGCAAAAAATCAGTTTTTCCAGAAATTATATCAATGACTGAATTTGGAAAACTAGAAATTAAAAAAAACTTTATTGCATCTACTCAAGTGCACTAGGTTTTACATTAAAAGTAAATTATTACTTCCTACATTAGGCTTCTCCATAAAAAAAATAATAGCAATTTTACCTAGTGAAAAATAAATAAAAGAATCATAATTATGTGAGATGCAATTCAAGAATCATAATTATATTGAGCATATACATGGATAAAATATTAAAGGCAGTAACCAAATGATAAATAGTTTCGAACCCTGATCATCCCACCCCATAAGGCTGTTAAGAAATGAATATTTATAAATTTATACCAAGTATGAAATAGTAGTTAGAATATTTGAAACCCATGTACCTGTTTATATTTCCTATTCCATATACTTACACACTGATGGAAATTGCTGGTATTTTCTGCATGTGCTGAGGATGAATAAACTGAGCCACTAGGAAAGTAAGTACCTAAAACCAGTCATCTTATTCTGCTTCAGACTTGGCATACTGCTTCATGGCTGTGAATTTTTATCATGTCCAATCTATTGATGCTGCTGCTTGTCAGCTGCAGTTTTCATTAGGAAAAAGGAGCTACAGCTGACGGTAGGGTTTGTAGGAGTTCATAAATATTCTGCTACTGTTCAAAACTGCTGCACTGAACTAAAAGCACACATATTAGCTGCATTTTGAGCCCACATGGAAGCAGAGCTATTAGACTATAAAGCATGATCACTCAACATGTTAATTAAAGAATAAAACCTATCAAATTAAATATGGTTTAATTTTTCTGACCTGGTCCAGGGCAGAACAACAATCCAGCTCTTTTCAGTTGTTGCTCCTAACCAGGAGCTTTGCATCTTCATAAACCTTCCAACGGGATCTCTCTGAATACTGTTTTTGGAATGGTTTTATAATGGAAGGGGGGCATAGTGCGTGTCTGTCTCCACTTCTCTTCCTCCCTTGGGTGACTTGAGCAGACAGCTGACCTGTGATCCTGCTGGGCCACAGGACTCACCGCAGTGCTCTGTGTGGGGACCCTGATGGCTGAGCACCAGGCTGCCTTCAAGAGCTTGTTCTGTGGCCACGGACAGCCTGGTAGGACATTTTCCTTGATCATCAATACAATGTTCCCTAAGCATCTTCTGCTTGTACATCACTTTAAGGTCACTTTGATATAAATAACCAGTGACAGATGAGGCCTGTGGGGTGCTTGTTAGAGAAACAGTGGTAGATATTTTATTCAAAGTCTGATCAATGGTAGCACAGCAAGGTTCTGGAGATCTGCATATGTCACAGTAGAACCATAACAAGACCTTTTCTTCTTCAGCCGGAGTCTGCAAATTGTGAACAGGTCTCCTGCTTATAGAGTTTGGTGAATCTGGTGATCTTCACCTAGAGACAGCGAGATCACCCAAGCTCTGGAGAAGGAGAGCGTTGTCTCCCTTATGAATAAGCACAATCTCATTTGGACCAAGATGACTAAAGTTATGCAGGCAGATCTGATTGTGAAAATGGGAGCAACATACTCACTTCTCTTGAGTCAGTCAGCATGTCTGTCAAAAGTGCCTGAATAGCCTCTGCACCAGGACAACAAACAGGCCCTCCTGCACTGATGCTCAAATCTACAGGAAGCTGCCACTGCTATGGCCCTGGGGTGTCAGGAAGGGCAAAATATAAAGCTGTTCTGTGCTGTTTGTTATAAGTCAACAAACACGAGGGAACATTGGTTTAGATTTATCTCATCTGACATAGAAGATGGATCTCTGAGAAAGAAAGATATATTTCTTAAAATAGAGGTGGAGTGTTTTTGTTTTTGGGGTTTTTTTTTAAGAATAAGAGGAAGACCATTTTTTTCTATTTATATATTTATTATTCTTTCTTTTAGGAGAAAATTATCCTAGCAGCAGTGCTTAAGGTTCATTAGTGTCATTTAGAAAGATTTGCTTTTGATAAATGCAGCACATATATTCATATGACTGTTTGATTGGAGAATTGTTGCCCAGCCAACTCAGGCTATGTAGATTAGTGTGAACTGGAGGACCCAAATTTGATATTTGAATTATTTAGATTCCCTCCCAATGATATCTGTTTCTTTTTTATTGTTATTGCCTTTTAAAAGCACTTAATTTCAGAGTATTTTCTCTGCTTTCTCTTAAGAGTTTAGGTTCCTTTGGTACATAAGAGCCTCTGAGCTGTACAGTTTTCCTCACTACTATATGAGGACACAAAAATACCTCACATCCTTCAGATCTTTCTATCTGTCCCCCCCCAACTTGCTATTTGTACACTTAAAGTTTGTTTCTCTCTTTTATGTACCAGCATTACACCGTATTCATGTTAATTTCTCTAAACATCTCTATTAATCTAGTTAATTTATTAATCTCTCTAAATCCTCAGGGCACAACTACAAGCAAGAGGTGTAGATTCTTAGTTTATTATTAAACCAAGATACCGAAGTCATCCAGCAAGACTGCCCCATCTTTAGAATTACTTACTACTCTAATAATTGTTTTGGTCAGCTATGGCTTTATATTTATTCTTTATGAAATACTGAGAAGACTCAGACTTGATACTGAACACTGGGGAAACCCATTGCTAATCATATTACTTTAAGATCTGCTGGTGGGTCAAGTTGTGTTTCATTTAGCTTTAATGTATCTATATATCTATCTTTATCAACATGTAACAGAAAACGTTTTGCATCTTGTATTCTGTTTGTTAAATGGCATTTGTTGTATTCCTGTATAGAAAGTAGCATTAGAAACTCCACAGTAAAATATTTACCTCCTCATTTTTCTTGGGAATTACATACAGTATTTCAGTAATATAAATCTTCATAACATGTTCAGATAGGCACTTTGGCTTATCAAAATCTGATTGGTAAAGTATGAAAAATTTGAAGAAAAAAAAAGAGTAATATAAAATTCCTTTTTTTGTCATATTTGTTCCAGACTTCCTCTCTAATATCAGCACCAAGGTTGAAGTATTTCATTATTTACATATTCTGCTTTGAAATACTCTTTTTTTTAAAAGAAGGTTTTTTAACTGAAGGTCTTTTAGTCTGGGAGGAAGTACACTTGCTAAAATATAAGTCAGGATTAGAATAAAGTGTTAGATGGAAATTAAGTTTTATACTGAAATTGAATACTCATGTGAAAAATACCAAAGTTACTAGGTAGGGATGATGATGCAAAATCTGAACATTGAAGTTAGCACAGTGTGTTAAACTACTGCATTACTGTAGAAGAAGACAGCCAAAGTGCAAGAAATGAACGAATTGGAATGCACATCCTATCTGAAAAGAATAGGAAATGCCACAGTAGTAGAGCAGTAAATGGAGAAGGGCCAATTGTATATTTACCAACTACTTAGACTATGTAAGAAGAGAATGAGAGGAAATTTTCAGCATCAGTAAGAGGGAAAAGGAAGGTATGAAAGTCTATTATTTTTATTGCATATGCATATACACATGGAATTAAAGTCTCCCATGCTAGAACCCATGAAATGCAGTTCAGTCCCAAATAACTACTTGCTCCATAAATGTTCTACTAACAATGGTAGCATTTTCAATATATATTTTTTAATGATAAGTATTTCTTATCTAGCAATAATAGACATATCTTCATTAGACTTTAAGCCAAAATTCATTCTTGATCTGTCAGTTCCGTTTCCACTAAAGCTTTCTGTAACCTACTTGTAAGAAAAGCAGTTGACAGTTGCTTACCCACCTAACTTCACCAGGCTTCAGAAAAGTAAAGGAAAGCTCCACACTTGTGTTTAGCACACAACATACAGAGCTCAGTCACAAGTAATTATTCTTTTAAACTTTCAAAAACATATATCCATACATTTTAATTAGCCATATGTTTCTACCTGTATCAATAAATCCTGTATCTACAACACACATTTGGGGGATTCTTTTTATCCTTCTGAAATAATTTTGTGGGGTTTTGTGTTGTTTTTTTGGGTTTTGGTTTTTGTGTGTGTGGTTTGTTTTTTTTTTTTAATTTTATTTTACTTTATTTTAATGTATACTAAACAGTCCTGCATAGTTCATCTAGAGAATTACTTCATATGATACAGAGGTGATATACTGCACCTTTGACACAGTAATATACATCAAGAATAGACAGAAATAGAAAACCAGTCAGTACAGGAAAGAACTTAGAGCTCTAAGTTCACCCTCAGCTGCTCAGTAACTAAAAAAAATACACGTACTAAAGTATATACATTTACAGTCATCAGTAAATTGATGAGATGGAAGCACAGCTCAGATGGCAAGAATTTGATTTGTGGAGTACTTCCTGCTCTATTGCTGTGTAGAGTTGTGTACCAAAGAAGGAAGAAGTACTTTCTCTGCTCTTGTGTTACTCCAAAATATGAACACCTAAACGCCCTATGTAAATAGAGAAAAAAAAGTAACAAAAATGGAGGACAAAAAGCTCTTATGAAGCAGACAAGGAACTATAAAAAGTGGACAACTGGGACAATTTTGAAACACTAAAAGCAATGCAAATCTGTTTGTGTTATATTTGCGGTGATCTTTCCCCACGTAGGCCATTTAAAGTGAACCAATGCAGCTGGCTGGAATGTAATGCTGACAGCTCCATAGCTCTTTAGCCTTTTCTGTTGCCCAGTCTCAACCTGCCTTAGTCAAGATCATTACACTGAGATAAGCAAAAGGAGCAATCTCATGGGAGCAAAGCTGTCAGTTTACAAAGATGATACTTTTTTTGTGTTCTGTAGGTTTTCTCTTCATGACCTATGTATATTTGCTCACCTTATGTCCCTCCTTCACACAAAACTGTTGTGTGTTTACATTTGGGAAGGATATAAACAGTCTTTATAACTTCAGGTTACATGGATTTTGTTCCTGTTTTATAAAAATAGAGCATATCTATGAGAAATGTTATCTATTTTGTCTTACTCATTATATCTTTCTCCATGACCATAGTTTATTTTAGTATTACACAGAAGTATGCTTAACATGACATCAGGAAATAAAATTAAAAGCCCTCCTTCCAATGGTATATGACAATACTCTTTTAAAATGTATATGAGAATCAAGACTTCCATTTTTAAGAACCAGAAATATATTTTCAATTAAAATGCTTATAACATTACAATATATTTTGAAGGAATTTTGAGATCAGAAATTTTATTCTTTCAGAGGCACTTCTGGTAACAGAAAGACATCATATTACAAATAAGCTCTACATGGTATTATGGACCATTAAGTACACTAATTATTTAAGACTATATCAGAATATGCATGCCACAATGTGAGCCAGAGCTGGCAGTCAGATTAACAAAAACTACAGCACAGCAGCTGTCTGTGATGAGCAGAACTTTCACTTGCCTTGAAAAAATATTAGTTATTTTTTTCTCCATGCACTGGAAATGTCTCTCACACTACTGTATCTTCTACTGAAATCACAGTAGAAACATACTTGATTTCTACAGCTGAATCATGGCTTTATTTACATAACTATTCCCTCAAACCTTCCCTCATGGGCAGATGTTTGTCTACAAACACATTTTCAGGACAGATTGGTAAAACCTTTTGAATAATTCTATGCTTTGAACAAACAGATCCTCAGATGCTTTCTATAAATAGAATTAAAAGATCTAATAATAACAACAACCATAAAAACATTTTCTTAACCTGTTATGCATGGCCCTATATCATACTTGCCAATATAACTACATTCATTCCAGTGATGCCAGGCCTGACTGACAGTGTTATAAATATGCAAGTAAGCAAGAGAAATGCAAATACTGCAGCTAAATTCCCTAGCAAACTTTACTACTTCATAGGAAAGTTTCCCATCTTTACTCTACATTACTCTGTCTTTAAAATCCCCAGAGAAGTCAAGATACTGCATACGCTACATGACAATGAAGCCATCAACATCAATCTCATTCTCTGAACAGCTACCATCTAAATTAAAGGGAAAACTTTTAATATGCATATTAATATACTTATGCATGTATTCCAGTGTGACCAATTGGGTAAAAAGGTTGTAGATGCAGCTCTGATCCTCCTTGTCTCACTACTCCTCATAACTCCATTTGACTTATCATCAAAGACTTCTGTCTAAATATATAATTATGTGTTCTCCTTTAGTAATAATATATGCTAATATTGAGTATGAAATTAGTGAGAATGTAAAATACTATATTTAGTGTTATAAAATGTTGGCTTTTAAACCTGTATTAATTATTCATTTTTGTGTAGTAGGTTTCTCAATGCATGATAGACTTAGTTAAGTATATATCTGGGATATCATATATTAGTCACTGGTGAAAAAGTAATTAGGAAGAGAACTCTTCAGCTTCATTTAGACTGATTCTGTGGTTGTACATGCAAATGAAAGGGGCAGGTACACTTCTCTTGCTACCTGAAGTCACTGGCCATTAAACAGTCTAGATGCTAGGCTTGGGATAGCTCATGAATACCTATCAAAGAACTTTACTTGAACTGGTGGACTAAATTAAGTCATTCAAAATCAGTGTCACTAATTCATTTTATCTTACTTGTTAAATTAAGCTAAAAAGAATGAGAGCGTCTGTAACTCTGAATGAGACTTGTCCACAAAGTAAAATAAGTAATTTATTTTGGGGTCACACCTTCATCTGATTCTGAATTTTCTATGGCATTCCCACAAAGACAAGTCTGGAATCTGTCTCCCTATCTCACTGCACACAGTTCTATAGATATTCAGGTTTTTTCATCTAATCTTTTCCTTCTCTCTTGAATGTATAAGTTTGACATCTGAATGACAGATTTTAAATTTCTGTAATCTGCAAAGCAGTGACACATTCATCCAACAGCTACTGGGCAACCTGTCTATTTGTTTACTTTTTTTTTTTTTTTTTTCCATGCAACCTCTGTTTTTGTTGCAATGGAACTTCTGCAAGATACTTACATGGTTTTCAAAAGAATGCTAAGCTGAATGATCATCTTTAAAACTCCCTTTTTTTCAGTAGCAGGTTCCCATATAAAATGGGTAACAGGTGTTATGAGAAAGGAAAAAGATCAAACCTTGAGTGTATCAATCATGTCATTTTTTTCACAGTCACAAAATTTCTCTTGTGAGTTCTAAATAAAGGAGCTCATCAGTTAGTGATGGCATTTCAATATGACCCAAAGTAACACAGCCACAAATACAGAAAATATTAGTAGAGCAAAGATTATGAAGTAACAAAGTCTGTTTTCAGCCTTTCTCTTTTGAGTCGAAGTGTATCAGTTGAACAGACTGAAACAGCACTACCTCAAATTATCAGGTTGGCTTTCTTTTTTAACAGATTGACCTGACTTTCCTCTTTTCCTGTCCCTATGTGGAATAGCTATGTAGTTCTCTGAAAGATTCCAGTGTCTGGCCAGTAGTCTTCTACACATTGAGGAGCAGATACTCAAAATCTTCTTGGATTTTTTTTTTCATTGTGTATTTCAGTCAGCAAATTCCAGCATAGTTACATTTAGCTTCAGAATTTGGTACAGCCTTATTAATTAAAATGAATTATAAGGTAGAGTCCTTGGATCTCCCACAAGGTAAAAAACACAAGTCGTGCATGTTACGAAACTTTTAGAAGAAAAGCTTCTATTGCTATTTTTGCATCATTCAAAGTATACGGCCATGTTTCTGACTTTTGGCATTTGAAGGATTATTTACAAATATGATTAATTTGAATACTGCATGTTGTGTTGTGATCATGTGGTCCTTGAATTAATATAACTTGCAAAAAAGAACTGGATTTGTTTAGTCCAGCTCAGTTGCCCTCAAAAGTATAAAGAGGACAGTGGTCAGTTGATTCCATGTTTATAAGTACTGAACAAAAAGCAATTTAATGGATTTAAGCTTAGAACAAGTCAGACTTAGGGTAGATATTAGGAAGAAACATAAATACTGGACCAGGAGTTCTTTTCCTACGAATGTATGGACACCAAATTACTCTATGATATTTACTGTGAAGTATGTCTGTAGAATGAAATGTAGCAATACCCATTTGCTCTACCCATCCTAACACACTTGTCCACTACACACAGACATCCCAATCTCCATAAAGGATATATCTTTTTTGATTACCTCGCGCCATAAAATACAATACATATGAGAAATAAAAAATAAACCTTGTAGAACTATGGAATACACAATCCAACATCAGATATACATTTTTAATTTATGTCTCAGTGAATTAAAACAGGGAAGTTTTGTGTATGTTTTAAAACACTTGTTGATCGCATCATATTCGGACGATACAGATTCAGGCATTTTAAAGTGACTGAACAATAACTGAAAAGAGGGATAACAGGGAAATTAAACTCAAGATCCTTTCTTTCTCATCCCTCTCCTAGATAGAAGTTGCTTTTTATGAAAAAAAAAAAAAAAAAAAAAAAAAAAATTCAGTAAATCTGAACAACTTTTTCATTTTGATTCAAAACGTTTCCAAAAACTGTGCATATACATACCATATTTGAAGTACACATCTTTCTATATAAAAAAGCATAAATGAGAGCAGAAATATTAAGAAAGAAATGGTCATGGGTTTTTTTGTTTGTGTTTTTTTGTTTTGTTTTGTTTTGTTTTGTTTTGTTTTTTTTTTTACATTTTGAATACTTCTGAATAAACCTTGATGTGACTCGCATACTGAGCAAAGTACCTACACATCTGGTCCTATCTATTTACAATTCTTGTCCACGAACTGCATTCTAGATGGTGGCAAGCCCACAACTACAACTCTTCTCATATGCTGCCATCTAAAGGCTAAAACGAAGTACAACTATAGAGAGAGATCTGTTAATACAACCAAAACCGGCAAAAATGAGCAAATGGGAAATGGTTCACAAATGTACAAAAGTGGGAAGTAAAATACAACACTGCAGAGTTGTTGCTTGGGTATCACGCACAAAATCCCGTATGTATAACTACTCTAAAATACTTCGGGGATATATTTTTTTCAAAGGACAGGTCAACATTAAGGTTTGGATCTCAGTAATATTACTGAAACATCATTATATTTATAAATCAGTTAAACAAAACAGTAAACCCAAAAATATTTATATTAGCTGAATGACTTAGAATTATGACACCACTGAACATCTCCAGACTTGCTTTCTAGTTAAAAATACGCTTCCTCTAATTTGAACGTGTAATTCATGTCAACTCCTTTAAAAAAGAATGCACAATATGTTTGAACATTTTTAACTCTTTTTATGTCACAAATATGCAGGAAAACATCATAAACAGGAAAAAATGAGGTAGTCATAAAAATTTAAAAAACCCTACCAGAAAATCCTGCCTAACAAATATTTTGTTACAGCTAGATAGGTTTTTCATGTGAGGTAGCTCTTAAGAGACAGAGGTTAAAACACTGACTAAAACTAAGTGGATATTTTCATTACCCTGATAAAAGGTGGTTTATGTCATAGGAAAGATATTTTATGTCATATGAAACAAAACTAAACTTAATTTACTTTTAATTTCTCTGCCATCTTTGCTATGCTTTAAACTAATGTAAAAAATGTTAGATGTTAAGTATATAATCACTAGACTTTGTATGAAAGGAAGAAAACTAGACTCTATGATGGGAAGAAATGAAAAGATATTTGAAAGTGTAGAGTTCATGTACTACTGTAACTCTCATGGTTTGAGAATAAAAGCAAAGCTAATTCTGCAGATACAGGCAATATCTCATATTATACCAGCTAAAGAAGTTAGAAAAAATAAGTACAGTTCTGGGTTTCTGCACTGAAAACTCTTTTTTTCCCCCAATTTTGTAAGTTGATTGGATACCTTCCCCTACAAAACCTTGATGCACTTAGTGCAGGCAATACATTTTAGACCAGCATATTTGACATTCATAGTGGTAGCTTCCCCATCCCTGACTTGCATCCCTTGTCAGTGTCCTCTGTCACAGTGGGACAAACTGTGTGACAAATGAGAAAGGCAAAATGAAATCAGAGGGAAACAAAAATTATGTCTTTTTTTTTTTTTTTTTTTTTAAAAAATTACGGCCAACAATTACCCTGTTGCACTGGTATTGAAGAGTCAGGCAAATATGTATAATTTTGCTACTTCAACTGCTAGTTTTCTGATAGGTAAAAACTGAGTTTAGGAATAAGAGTATCCAGATCTCTTTGCTTGTGGGCTAAAGTGAAATTTCAATTTCAATTTACAAGAAGAAAGGCTATTTAAGATTTCTTTGGTTATGCTTCTTTATTTCCTTGTTTTGGCCTTGTTATCTTCAGTAAATACTTTAAAATCAAAACTACAGGCAATGCCATTAAAAAAAAAAGTGTCATGCAGCTGATCAATGGAAAAGAGTTTCACCAACAGTTATGAAAAACTTTGTTCATTAGCAAAAAATGTTAGTACTTTTACCATATGTAAGGAATGCCTGTATTACATCACTGCAGTGACAACATCCCCTACAGGACTGCCATTCTGTATATGAACATCCTGGTGTCCTTCATTTGCCAAGGAATATGTGTTTCATTTTTATTTCAGTTCCAGTTTTCTATTCTACAGCATTATCCAAATTAATACTCCCCACCAAAATAAAACAGTAGGTTTAGATGATGTCATCCTTTCAGGTAGCTGATGAGGCTGGCCCACAATGCTGTTGACATGACTGATGACAAAGTAGGTATGGCAGGATACTCAAGATGTTCTTCAGTCCCTGTCTGGAAAGTCTCTGTACTTCCTTCTGGCTTGTGTGTCTGCTTCCCTCCCCTGTGGGGCTGGGTTGTAGACAGAGAACAAATCTGGACACAGCAACTGAAATCTGCTCCCAGGTTCTAATAGTTTAATAGTTTGGACAGATTGAGCAGTATTTAAAAAAAAAAAAAAAAAAAAGAAAGAAAAAAAAAAGACTCATTACTCTGGCAACTTGGGAAAACAATGAGATGTTTTAAAATATTATTCCGGGAAACTAATGTTGCATGCTTTTTCCTAGAACATGGGATTTTTTGGCAATTGATCGAGATAAAAAAAGTTTTGGCTACTTATGACACTCATTATTTTTGTTAATGGCATTATTTTCCATTGTTTTCATTTGGCCAGAATTTTCTGCAAGATTCTTAGTAACAATCACTTAATAATGCTGTGCGGCACAGGACATTTCTATAGTCTGTAACAGTGTGCACCACATCGATGCTCAAACAGCAATCCAGCTCAGTAAGCTTGCACAAATAACACATTTGCATACAGATACACTAGTGTGGGTCTAGATGTAATTAAAGAAATTTTGCCTCTACAAGGCTAAGCAGTTTGGGTGCTTTATGAATGCTAAGCTACTGATTCTGACACTGAGGGTGTTTGGGAAGAATTATTTGGGCACTTCGGCACACAACACAGCAACTAGCATAGATCACAGAACACAGATTTCAGAGTGTGTGCTGTATGTATATGTATTTAATGGAAAGAATAAGAAGGCTTAATCTCTTCTTCAGGGAGTGTACAATGGAAATAGTTCTGATTTGATTCCTTCTCATGATAACCACTGAGATTTCAGGTGTGTCAAGTTCCTAAAGCTAACAAAGGACTAAAGAAAACAAAGAGAAACTAAAAAGTAAGTATTCTCTACTACATTGCAGTTCATGATCTTATGCCATATGCTTTTTTTTTTCTGTAAAACCCCGATCGTTTTGATAATGTACTGTGAAAGACTGATAAGCGTTCTTGTAGTCTTATTCTGCAACCTTCCTTCTGGCTCAGAAGGAACGTCCTTTAGGCCCTTAGCACTAACCATGAGCTTCTGTCTGATTCCTGTAGATATATTTCAGATACCTTTCTGAAGTGACAGACAGTACCCTTCTAATTATGTTTTGTGGGAAACATGCTTATACAGTCAAATTATTTTTTCTACTCATTAGCTGTTTCCATCACAAAGAAGTAACAAAAGAAACTGTAGTTAATAGTATGAGAGGCCAGTTCAGGACAAATACAATGTTTTCCCATCACATCCCATCACACAAGGTTGCCATTTCTCCACTTTTTAAATGTCTGTCCCTTGCTGCTAACACACAAAATTGAACACTGCCTGTGGCATTTACTGTACCTTCATCTGCTGGATTAAATGTTGTCTCAGCTGCTCTACTCTGTCCCTCAGGGACCAAAACCATTACCATTCAGAATACTCTCAGCAGCAGAAGCAGCAGAACACCATCTCATCCAAACTAACAGCATAAAGGTGATAGCTCACTATGATACTAGCCTGTTCACCTTTTTAGTCATTCTTTTTTATGTTTTTCTCATAGTTTATAGTCTTTTTTGGTATCAAGCAGGGACCTGAAGGATTAATCACTCTCTTCAATTCCTGACTGCATTTTATTAGAAGTGAGCCAGAACCCAGAACTGCTGCTGGGCAGAGCTATGTGAAGGATGGAAATTTTATTTCCAATAGGATTATCAGATGTGCAGCCTGAGAAGACAGGGCAACGGCTCAATGATCTGGGAAATATTTCCAGTTCCTTCAGGTTTCTTTTCATTTTACAGTACTACTTTGGAGATTTCAAAGTCTGACTTCAATCAAATTTAGAATGAAAAGGAACAAATTTCTAAGTTCTCCACTGAGAAAAAAAAAAAAAAAATCCTTTAAATTGTTTTAGTTGAAACTGCTTCTTGTGCAATTTGATGAAAGAGTCATTTGGGGAACTGGCTTTGGACATCTTTCAGTTGCCTCCCTGATTTCATCCTGAAATGATTCTGAGAAAACTGACTGGATCTCATCCCAGTTGAGAGCAAGAAGCTTACTCCAGTAGTATACCATTGTGCTCAAATTACCAGAAGAGTTTTGCAAAGATATAGGTGTGGAGATAAGCTGTAACACACTTATAAACCAAATTAAATTCTGCAACAAAATACAACAAACTGCAGTGATGTTGGGAACAATACTGAAAGTCTGTAGCTTCATTCCCTCTCAAGTTATAGTACTGTGAGAAATCACACTGCAAAAAGCTACTGATAACACCTATAACATCCCCTTGTTTCTCTTGACAGTTTTTCAAGAGTAGTTTTTATGAAAGCATGTAAACAAAATAAAGGTACTTGTAAAACCCTGAAGCCTGATACGTTTATTTTGTTTAATGTTTCCTTTTGATTTTCCATTCTCAAAGCAATGCATATATATACCTCAGTATTTCACATTTTGTCATTAGATACATTAAAAAGACTGCCAGATTTAGTTCCTCATAGCAAGGCCTTGGACACCTTCCAAAATAACAATATATTTTAAAGATTCTTTGTAAGTATATAAAGATTTACTCGGTTGTGTCTTTTACCCATGAAAGCAGGTGTTCTCATCTTTGGAAGATACCTTCTAGTATTTGGTGACAGGTGGAAACTTAGTAAGTATTAACTACTCTGAAATGAGAGAGCAGAGTGATGTTATCTCTCATTCATACTCCTAGAAACTCAGTCATATCACAGTGTGGACTTAAAGTTCCTGACAACTAAGTTGAGAATGAGAGAGAAGGGAAGGCTAACACAAGCATCATTTTTTAAAGTTACAGATGTCAGTGCTTATTACATCTGCAATAAGCATTATCCAAATACTTTGTTCTGGTATTCACCAATTCCTGAATGATAAGCAATTCAAAAGAAAATACAAAGCAACCAGAAAATTCTGTATATAATTTCAGTTTAAATTGAAACTTCTGAACTTTATTAAACTTTAATTAACTTTTGAATATCATCATCTGTCTTTTATCTTACTAATTTCAGCCATAACCTAAAGCAAGAACAAAATCCCTGAAGGAAGCTAGGCTGATCCTGGAGAACACTGGAAACTTCACCAAAAAATCTATTGAAGTTACACTTCGATACTGTTTCAATACAAAAAACCTTGGCATGAGCTTCATAAAACCCTGGAAATTTTGTAACACATGCAAATAATACATGTGAGCCTCCAGGTCGGTTGACCGACCTCTGCCTCTCCCCTTATGGTTACCTACTGATTCACATCATGAGAATGAATCCATACATTCTCAGGGGAGTTCAGACCCCGGGACTTTTTGATGGTAAGATTTCAAGCAGATTTGTATTTGCATTTCAGGCTTGGAAAATTCTTACAATTCCTCTTTTTTGGCTAAGGAATCCATGTTGAGGTACTGGAAGTATCTGTTGTAGCTTTTTTTCACGTGGCCCTGGGAACATCTAGACAAGTACTGGTCATACACTTTGTGTTCAGGAATACCCCAGGCACTGCTGAGAGTCCATCAATAGTCCCACTCTTTTGAAGGAACAGTATATGGGTACACTTGACACCTCCCTAAAGAAATGGAGCTAAATGAAGCTATGACCAAGTTCACAGTGTAGATTTGTGGTTTTTGTTTGGGTTTTTCATTTTGGGTTGTTTGGTGTTTTTGTTTGTTTGTTTTTGGTTTTGTTTTGTTTTGTTTTGTTTTTTCAAAGCTGATGGAGTTAAAAGCAGAAGTAGAAGTCTCATGTCCTTTCAAACAGTCACTCACATTTTTGGACAGGAGTCCTATTATGAAATCCTACAATCGGTGCACATATGTGATGTCTGCTGTCTACCCTCGTGCTCATTTCAACTTCAAAGCATAGTGCTTGTTTACAAGTTCATTAAACCCTTCCCCAGGGATACAGGTGTCAAGCAATGAAAGGTGACTGCTTAGATGCCAGTGAATGCTCTCTTTAGAAGGGAAACATTTTTGAAGTGGTGAATAAGAGTTTCTCTTGACTGCTATGTTAGTTTAAGTTAGTAATGATGACAGTTCCCCTAAATATATAACTAGTTTCTAAATCTATTATTATTTTACTTATAGATTATATTCAGACACTGTTCAGATATTATTTCTCAAAAGTTTTTGTTGCTCTTTTACATTTTCTTATAATTTTTAAAGTACTTTGCATGAAGTATAATTGCTGATTTTCCTCTACTTCTGAACACCTAATTTTGCTTTTTCTTCTGAGGTTCTGTTGAATTTCTTAGACTAACATAAAAAACTCCACCATTATCTGTCTTACTTATCTCTCCATTTCTCCTGTAACTCCATTCTCAATATGCTGTTTCTCAGCTTCCCTCTGACATTTCACACTTTATTCGTTTCTTACTCTCCTCTCCCCTCTTCATTTAATATATGCTTCTGAAGCCAGTCACCCTCCCTTCTTGTCCATCTATTTTTTTCCTCCTGCCAGCTGGAATGTGGCTGTTTGTCACTTGCTCTATTATGGAACTGTTCCCACAGTATTTCATGAAAATAACATCAGAGTCAGTATTCTTCCAGAAGTTTTCATCTTATTTTTCAGATTCTGGATGAGTGGGAAGGGTAACAGCAGGAGGAAAGAGTCTGATTCTAATCAAAACCAACTGTTAACCATAAAATATCTCACCCTCTTTGAAAAAGTCCTTTTAAGGACTTTGTGAAAGCTTTTAACTATCATCACTACATGCTCCCTATCACTGATACTCACACCTGTTGATAGTTATCTGCCAAAAAATTGTAACATAAGAAAGTGAGATCTGGGATTCATAGGCAATTGAGAATGCCAATGTAACAGGCTGATATACAGCAGGTGCCTTAGTGACTCATGACGGCCACCTGACTGTGCCAAAAATGTATTGAGCATGGTATCTTTTGTGGAAGCATCCCTCCTGCTGACAATGATACCAGCTGCCAAAATGCACCACAAAGGAGTAAATCTAGCAGACTTCAGGTTACAACTTTATTGTTTGAAAAAGTTCAGCAACACAGGGAAAACTAGCTGCTTAAAACTACAGTTAAATACCTGATTTCAAGTGGATCAGAATTTTGTGTTTCAATGCTTCTCGGGTAGGTTGAAGTCATACGCATCCTGCAATCTCTCCCCCTTCCTATAAGGCTTCAGGAAACGAGTAGGAGAGGGAGCCACACAAAGAGAATTTAGGAGTTCAAGTGCCAAAGGTGTTGGAGTTGTAAGGATGGATAGAAGGGTAAAAAACAGAACCAGCCTGGATGTGGTAGCAGCACAGCTGGTTTTAAAAGGGAAAATCCTTCTACAGCCTTCTTTTAAGAGCTGCACATTGCCTTATGTAATGGGGCTGGAATCTCAGTTGTCCCTAGGTGCTACCACAAGCTGCTTGATTAATAGTTAAACATTAGTACAGTACACGTTAGGCTTATTTCATAGCTACCCAAGTAATTCTGCTTTAGTGAAGCAGCATTGAAAATAGAACCATTATAGTTCACACTAGCTTAAGGACACCAGTGAAACAACCCACAGATCAAGATCAGGTTGTTGCTTGTGATGTCATCAAACATACCTGTTAGTCACGAGGCAGTAGAAAGGCAACCCCAGTATTTTGTCTTTTTAAGCATTATCTGCTATGAAGTTGTTGTCAAAGCTATCTTCAAGAGCCTTTTTTATGTGTGAATGTCAGTGTGGTCTCAAAGCAAACTCTTGAGTCAGGCTGACTTTAAAAGTATAGATTTATTTGCAGGTTTGGAAATATGACCTTGTACGACAGACTACTTAGGCTGGGAATTTCTAGACTGCTTCTGTATGTCTTCAGAGTCTTTTGGATCAAACCCAAGTGTGATCGCTTGGAATGTTTATATTATTTATATAGTTCTATTATAATTCTTATTGTTCAAACTGCAACATACTTATAACTCTGAAGTTAGGATTTTAAATTCTGAACAGCATGTAAAGCTTCTTTCTACTTACAGTAACTTGAATTAAAAAGAACTAACTCCTCTACTTCAGCATTATCTAGTCTGCAATGAGCCAAAGTAATTCTAGAACATATGAATGTTGCCCTCTCTGATCTTCACTGCAGATCTTTTAGTCAGATTTGGTACCAAAGCACTAGATTTTTAATCAAAATCTGTGGGAGGTCTGCATGTACACAGGTTTAGAACATACTCAGGACATATGGACTAATGATAAGATTTGCAGTGTGAAACTGAGAATATGTATTTGTCCATAGCAGCTTTTGGCACTAAGAATTAACAAATGTGAATCTGTATTACAGTTCAATACCTAAGCTTGCTTTTAGATAAAGCTGATATGAAATAATATTCATGTGACATAACAGTATTAAATTGCCTTCATAGAGGAGTAGGATTAAAAAGAACTAGATTCTGGAGGAGATCTTGCTTTAAAAATGAAATAAGCTTTCCCCCTCATTTGCAATATTTATAAATTTAGTTGTCAAATTGGTTTTGCTATGCAAATGTTGTTTACTTTTTGTCACTGTCACCTTTCAGTTCCTATCACCATAAGCTAAGTACTTAAAATCGAGCTTTGAAGCTTCTGAACAAATGATGAAAATGTCTTCCACCCTAGAAAATCCAAGGCTCCCCACTACTAATTAGTGCTGCTAATATGTTTGTGGCTTTTTTTCTTTTTCAAACAGTGCTTGAAAAACATTTGGAAGTGCCTTCTGTATTTCACCAATCAAAATTATCATGTGTATTGTATTTTTGTATCTTTGATCAAAAGTACCATTATACAAATAAAACCAGCAGCCCATCAAGTAAATTTAATTTAGCAACCATCTGTAGCAGGCACTGTATCAACATGTAAAGATACAGTTAGTTTTCACCGGAAAAATAAAAACAATACCTCTAAGACAGGTTTTATATTCCCCTTTTCCGTTCTTATATAAGCATGCTAAAAGTGGGAACCAGATAACTTATTCCACTGACAGGAAGAATCCTGGACTCATAGAATTGCAAACTCCCTAAAACCACTCTCTTCCTAACATGCTTCTGCTCCAGCACACTCATTTATCCACAGCAAACTCCATGGGCAGGTAGGTATACATCTTGTGGCTTCAACTGGTTCTATTTTACAGCCAAAAAAAGACCGTATGCCACTTTGAAAAATGTACATGAGTTTAGTCATAAAGTGGGCATAAAAAGCATAAAGATGTTCTCATTTCTTTGATGGATGCAGTAAAGTTAGTGGTTTGTGCTTGTAATTTGGGAGTGATCTGTTGAAGCTAGTGAATCCACACAGGACTGGTGGCTTGTTACTTTCTGAACTATATTTACCTGGACAAAGTCAGCACAGGAGAATATGCAAACAAGAATTCCCTGTTCATTGGCAATTCATATTCACTTGCCACATTTAAGAGAAAGAGATACAAGGAGCATAGTGTGGAACAGACCCAGTACATGTTGATTTTCTGTTTTCTGTTGAAACATGTACCAGCAGAAAACTGATTAGAGAGAAAAAAATATCATTCCGTCTAATAGGAGTTAGCAAGGAACATATGGCATGACATGGATTGTACACACTGAGACATCAGTCAACATGGCAAGAAGCTGAAGCAACATCCACAAATTACAACCTTAATTGCTAAAAATAATTAAACAGATTGGCAGACAACTTAAAAGTCACACATTGGCATCCAGTAGCCATGGAAGTGAATAGAACGTAGTGATGTAAATATTGATGTAATTTATAATTTTAAATATCTTCCCTATTATTTAAAATATTTTTATTTGAGAGTTTTAAAAATATCCAAATTATGTTATGCCCACGTTTGACTGAAATAACCTTCTCTAATGCATGGGGTATTTTTAACTCATTCCTTTTTCTCACTGTACCTCTACATACTGTATTTGAATTCTGAATCAGTTAGAAGTTTATGTCATTCCAAGTTTTCCAAAAGTATCATAAATTATATGTGGCTGTAAACATGAAAAGTGCCATAATTTTGAGAGAAAGGAAAAAAAAAAATTGAATGTATGGGCAAAATCTGAAGTTATTTTCCTTAACTGTTAGGGAAATTAAAACCCCAAATGGAGCTTCTAAAATTTTATTTTTCCCAGACGTAGCGTGCTGAAAGCTGACTATTAAGGAAAAGGGATTTTCTTAAGGAAACATTTTGATCAGAATTTCTCCTCATATATTTAATCAGAAAAGTGAACACATTTAAGGAATTTTGTGCAGTTTTATTGTTTTGCTCAAATAACTGACTCATTCTCAGTCATAGACTGACGGAATTATGTACAATGTTGTGCATCCTTCCCTGAAAAGACAGCACAATGTTATATATATGCTGAGCCTTCAGTAGAGAAGCACTGACAACTTACTAAAAAGGTAAATACCTGAGTTTCAGCTTTCCAGCAAACCTTACAGCTGCTGAATTAAATGTGAACGTCATTAAGTGGAAAAAAGTTGCATGACAACAGCAAAATAGAATGCCTGCCTTTTTTTTTTTGCAAAGAAACCCCAACCAAATTAGACTTGTTCATATTCATGACCTCTTTTTCTTTCAACTCTTCATGAATATTCAGTAAACAACTTTTCTTCAAAAGAATATTCATGGTTACCGAAATCTCTGTAAACCAGTGTATGCAAGAGTATTTGCACTAGCGTGCTAGCATATTGAAAAGCTCTTTTATTATTTGTACAATAAATTCATTAACTGATTAAGAACATTCAGTTCGATTAGAAATAGAAGGATCCCTCTTCTGCTTGGGAAGCTTGGGCCATCCAACCAGAGAGAGCAACCATGCCACATGACTCACAGAAATGATCCTAAGAAATCAATAGCATAAACTAAATTATCAGTTGTGAGCGCCGTTCTGCAACGTTTTTATGCAGCCCACCTACCGAGTAATTCAGAACAATTTCGTTAAAAGATCCGCAACCCGCTCGCAGAGGATTCGGGCACAGAAGAGTCTCGGCTCCTCCGAGCTCTAAACAGCCGTCGCCGGCTCTGCCGCCAGACCCGCAGCGGGGCGCCCCGGCCCCGGCCCCGGCCCCGGCCCCGGCCCCGGCCCCGGCCCCGGCCCCGCCGCGTTGCCATGGAGACGCGCCGCGCGCACTCACCCGCCGCCGCCCGCCCTCTGCCCCGCGGCGCGAAACAAAGGCCCGGCTCGGCCGCCCCG